>NW_025410153.1:0-8891 GCF_002201575.2 Neomonachus schauinslandi
GTGATGTGTGTGTGTTTGTGGTATGTGTGTGTTTCTGGTATGTGTGGGGTGAGTGTGTGTGTGTGTGTTTGTGGTGTGTGTGATGTAGTGTGGTGTGGTGGGGTATGGTGTGTGTGTGTGTGTTGTGTATCACAGCAGATGGCTGGGTCCCATCCCAGACCAACTGATTCAGATGCTGTGTTTGTGTGGGGGTGGAGGGAAGAGGAGGAAAGCCCAAGAATCTGCATTTTAGTAAAGGCCTCCAGCGTACTCTTATGTGTGTCAGGTATGAGAATCACTGAGGAGGGAGGCCTTAAGGCCTTCATTGGACAGATGAGAAAACTGAGGCTTCAAAATGTTTAGTAACTTGGTCAAGCTCAGTCTGTGAATATCTTACTCCAAATCCCATGTGTCAGACTTACTGATCTGCTAGTGGTTCCCTCAGGCACCCTGCCATGTCTCAGAACCTCTTGAGTCTCTGCAGTGGGGTTCCTCCCACCTTGCATAGCCTGCATAGTACCCACTCCGCTCAGACGGAACCACCTCCAGGAAGTCTTCCAGGATGCGTTCTTGCCCTCCCTCTTCTCCATTGGGTTAGACTTCTCTCTCTTCTGGGCTTCCAACACACAGCTTGCTCAAAGTCTAGGATGATCCTTGTGTGCCTGTTGCAGGTTCCCCTGCCCTCAGGGCATCTCTCACACTCCTTGTATGGCCAGTATCTGAAACATGGTAGGACTGTTCTGTCTGTGGTCCCTCAGCATCGCTCAAGGAGCGACAGACTCTGACTGGTAGCGGGGGGGGGCGCATCAGGGCAGTTTTGTGGAGGAGGGGTATTTGAGCTTTCCAGGATGAGGAGAAAATGAGGATAATCTGCCGCTGTGTGCTGGGAGCGCGTTTCCTCAGTGTTGGTAGTTAGCAGCTTAGCGTGGGCAGCAGGGCAAGCCTCGTAGGACTAACAGTGTCTGTGTTCTATCCCCAGGCTCCGATGAGGTTAGGGGATTCGGTTCGTTTCGACACTCACTACCCCAGCACCCACTGGGTGCCCAAGATGCAGCCGATCCAAAGGCAAATAAGGTCCTGGTTCTGCTCTTAGCAAGGGGACTTCTGGCTCTTTTGAGAAAATCACTACCAAATGGTTGAAATCTTTCTTACATATGCGGTTGTCTTCCCAAAGGTCCAAAACTTTAAAAATTATTCAAGTACCATGCAAGTCTTAAATGCTGAAATGAGGGGGATTTTAGCCAAGAGTCCTTTTTCAATACAAACGAGGTGATTGTGAGGAAGAGAGGTAAGAATCGGGGTGAGCTGATAGCCAGTTGCAGGTGGGGGCTCTTTTTCTGGCTGGGAAGGAAGCGCCTAGTTTTCTCCAGGCCCGGCCGGGCAGGTCCCCGATCGTCAGGGCGCCTCGGAGGCAAGGCTGTTTTTAATGGGGCCGCTGGGACCCTCCGAGAAGGCAGATGGCCACACGTGGGCGGCCACACGTGGGCGGCCGCACCTCTGGGCCAGGAAGGGGGCAGCTGTGAGGCCGTCTCTAAAGCAGAGTGCGGGAAACCAGGATTTTCTTGAGCCCTCGCAATGGGTCTTGTATTTGTATTTATGTATGTGTGAGAGGGACGGTTGGTGATTAGATATGAGGCTGGAATTTATGCCAGGTTAATTGAGTTGTATTTGTAGGAAAAGCATGTCATTGTCAGCTGTGCTGTGTCTCCTCTCCCTGGTGGGGGGCAGCGGGGAGGCACTGGGTCCCTAACGTCCATCCCAGGGCAGTGCCCATCCCCTGGCAGCTGCCATCCTCGTGGGTGGGATGGTACAGGTCAGTCCACGCATGCGAGGCGGAGACGGGGGTCAGCCTACACCGCGGATAACTGGCGTGAATACGGCCTGTTTCTGTCGTGGTTGCTGGATGTCCAGGAGCAGGAGGGCTTGCCAGGGGAGGACACGGTTTTGAGAACCACAGGCACAGGGCTCCCGGCAGCCTCCGTAGCTGTGCCCCGGGCAGAGGCTGAAGGTATTAGTGTATTAGATTTCTACTGTGGCTTTCACAAATTGCCACCAATTTCGTGGCTTAAAACAACATGGATTTATCATCTTACAGTTTTGGAGGGCACGGGTGCAGCGTGAGTTTCAGTGGGACGAAGTCAAGGTGTGTCAGCAGGGACGCATTCCTTCTGGAGGCTCCCGGGGAGAATCTGTTTCCCTGCCTCGTCTAGGCGGCGGGCATTCTGGCCTCCCGTCCCCTTCGGTCTCAACAGGCAGTGGCCGCCAGTGGTCTTTTCCGCAGGGCATCACTCCGGTGCTCGCTCTTCTACTCCCCCCTCCCACTTTTAAGGACCCTTGTGATTACATTGGATCCACTCAGATAATTTAGGATAATCTTCCTCTTTTAAGGTCAGCTGATTAGCAACCACAGTTTTCTCTGGAACCCGGTCCTCCTTCGCTGTGTAACCTGATGTATTCGCAGGCTGAGGGTTAGGGTATGGACATCCTGGGCTGGGGAGGCGTTATTTCTGCTGACCACAGTAAGCATCCAGGAAGTGAGCCTTTTTATTAGCATCGTTATTCTCTCCTTTCCTTTAGGAAGTGGAAGTGAGGGAGCACCGGAAAAGTGGGCTATAAAAGGGGGCTATAAAATGTTCTCAGAGCGGCCTCGGCGCTTTTCCCTTTCATGTTCAGTATATGCAGTCAGTAGGCCATTCCTGCGTGTGGATTTGACCTTCCCACCAGGCTGCCTGCAGCAGAAGGATTGGATTTATGTGGAGTCAGTGCAGAGACGGGGAGTTGGGAGCACTTGGCACAGGAGGACATTTTCAGTTCAGTGGCAGATGGAAGTTTTTAATGGACACAGCTCTTCAAATTTGGGGTGGGTCACCCTTGAAGGGAAGGAGCTCCCTGTCGTTAGAGGTGTGTAAGCAGAGGCCAGGCGAGTTAGAGCAGTGTTTCCAAATGTCCCGCACCACCCGATTCCCCGGGGCCCCACCCCAGACCCACTGAATCAGAGTCTCCAGTGGAGGGCCTGGGACTCTGCATTCGTGTGCACCTCTGAGCTAGGTATCTGCAGGAAACCTTTTAGCAATGGTTGGCAGATTGGCCCGAAGGATCTTTCACCACTGAGATACTTTGTTCCTGAAATCCGTTGGCTTCCCGATTTGTTTTTTCTTTTCCAAAACAAAATGAAATGTCCTTCGTGAGGGAATGACCTCTCTCCAGGGATGTGCTTCAATTTCCTGAGAGATTTTGGGGCCGAACCCTGTGCTCCCCCTGAAAGGACCCGAGGATCTCTGTGCAAGTTACAGGCAAGTCTGAGGGTCAGGGAGAGGGCTGGGCAGCCCCACAAGTCACTGCTCTGCCCACAGAGGTAATTTCTGATACATTCTTGGCCTTTTGTTTTCAACAGATACCTTGATGGGGCATTGAAATTGGTTTTCTTTCCTCAGTGCAACTTCCCATAGGAATTTCACTTGCCAGGGTTTCTGGCATAACCTCATATGTTGCCAGGCCACCTGCAGTGTTTTCCATACTGAAGAAAGGTGGGAACCCAAGGCTGCTTCCTAAGTGAGGTTTGCCACTTCCTGCCTTGGAAGCATGGCTGGAGCATATTTATGATGCGGACCCAGGCTCTACTCCAACCCACGCAGTCAGACTTGGGGCCATGGTGGGGTCTGCAAGGGAGTGGGGGTGCCAGGGGCCTGGTGCAGGGAGGTAGGGGTCTGTATGCTAAGCACACTGCACAGATGGTTTCTAATGCACACTAAAGTTTACGAGCCACCATAAATGCTTGGTTTCCTGGGAAGTAAAGCTCAGTAAAGCAACCCTTTATCCAGTCTAAGACCATTTTTGACTTCTACTCTCATCTCTGCCTCTTTCAAATACTGGAGTAATCTCTCTGTTCCAGCCACGCTAGACTGGTCTTCATTCCCCAAATATTGCCTGAGGGTTCACTCAGTCTTTGCTTAGATAGTTCCTTCTGCCTCATCTGCCCCTTTTATTTTGGTTGTCACATCTGAATTAAAGGCCCAACCTTCAGATGCCTCCTTCTGGAAGCCTGTCCTGATTTCACGTCAGAAGGCAGTCATACCTCTTGCCTCTTGTGTGAGCCTTCCCCTTTGTTTAAGCTAGAGTATGACAGTTGAGTTAGGTTGAGAGTTCTAGAGAGTACTTCTGGCTCTGTCTCCCACACTGTTGTTCTGGGAGTAACCTGATGACAGTTTCCTCTCGATCTCTCCCTCTCAAGCCTGTCCGCCCTCACCTTGGCCTCCTCCCTCCCCCTCCCCCACCCCCACTCCAGACTGGTACCTAGGGTCACTCTCTAGTTGTATGTGGAACGAAGGGACCACTCTTGCGGTTCTCTCCCCCTGAACATGGCCTGGCGTGCCCTCCCAGCCTTAGTGGTTGTCCTCAAATGCCCTGTGGTTGCTAGAAGCCCTGGGTGTGCCAGCTATGTGCATCCCTGATGAAAATAGAGACAGAGCAGTATGCTAATCAGGGAAAGATTGTCTTTACAGAGTACAGCTGATAAGATGATTTGCATATTCTGGTTCATTGTTGTATTTCGAGTAAGTGACATTATTCCTTAAAGGAACTGGGGCCTGCAGGAGGGAGATTTAGTAGGAGATGCATTGTCGGGAACAGTTTGGGTACCAGGGAACAAAGCCAGGCTGGAAGCTGGGGGATCACAGGGAGGCAGATATTTATAAGGAAGGGCTCTGACTGTCGGAGCTGCCAGAAATGAAGAGGCTTTCTCTTAAGGTGGCCAGTTCCCGGGCCCTGGAGGTGTTCCAGCAGAAGCTGAATGAGTTCTGTCCCAGAGGTTTGACGGAGGGTGAGAGGCGTGGCTCTCACGTGGTCGGACGCCGAGTCACTCATTCTCTGCTTGGGCTTTTCTTCCTCCAACTCTGTGATGTCTACACTTTTGATGGGCTTAAGAATTATTAGTTTATTATTTTATTTTCACCAATTTACTCTTTTATTTTTGCTAACAGTAGTTTATTATTCATTTGTTGGTCTCGGAGTTTCCTAGGGCTGCCCTAACACATGGCCACAAACCGGATGGCTTAAAACCACCGAAATCTATCGTGTCACAGTTCTGGGGGCTGCCAGTCCAAAGCGTCAGCAGCGCTGTGTTTACTCTGAAGCCTCCAGAGGAGGCTACTTCCTTGTGTCTTCCAGCTTCTGGCGGCTCCTTCTGTCCTTTGGCTTGCGGCCCCATCACTCCAGTATCTGCCTCCGTCGTCTGGTGGCCTTCTTCCTTGCGTGTCTCCCTGTGCCTTCTCTTCTTATGAGGACACCACAGTCATTGGATTTAGGGCCCACCCTAAATCCAAGAAGATGTCATCTCAAGCTCCTTAACCAATTAAATCTGCAAAGACCTATTTCCAAATAAGGTCACATTCTGAGGTTCTAAGTAGACATGAATTTTGGGGGAACACTATTTCAACCCACTAAAAATAGGTATAAAACATTCTACCTGGGCTGTGTACTCACCTTCTAATGCTCTACCCCAGGAAGTCCCGTGTTTTTATTGGTCAGGCCTCCCATGTGTATGGACGGAAGTAGTGGGAATAATGTTTCTATCCAGGGTCCAGGGCAGAGGACCCAGTTGGGCGCCGGGCTGGTACTTTTCCCCCTGTCCCACAAGCCCCGGGCACCCCTGAGGTCATGCTGATGGGGTCCCCCCACAAGGCCCCACAGCACTTCTCTGGGTCCCTGTCTCTAGGCCACTCGGCCCCACGTGGCAGCTATGAAAGGCACCCCTGCCCCCCAGGAGTGGTGAGCCTAACTGACCAGAGCTCCGGCTGCTGCCTCCTGAAATCCGTCCCCACTTTCATCCTGAGACCATGCTTCCCATGGACTGCTCCGAGCCTGTACGGAGCTGAGTGGGAACACTAAGGGCCGGCCCATCCCTCCGATGGATGGTTGGCTCGAGGACTGCCCATCTGCCTCGCTGAGCACCCCTAGAAGTGCGCTGCAGCCCAAGGCTCTCCCACTGACCGTCCTTCCCGCTTGCCCCCTGCCTGCACTCGGGCAGACCCGCAGTGTGGTCTGATGCTCTCCCAGCAACCCTGCCCTCTGGCCCGTTTCCTCACAAAGTGTTTCCCCGTTAATCTCCCCATTAATCCTCTCCTGGCATCTCCTTCTCAGAGGAACTGGACCAACACGGATAGCTACCTTGGTCTCCCTCTTCCGGAGAAGCATTGTAGTGGGGCCTATCCCCCCTTCCCTGCTCCCTTGCCAGATCACCTCTTAGCCCTCAGGCAAGCTCTGCTCCTAGGGAACCCCATGCAAACACAGAATGCTACACATTAGGAGGAAACCCTGGATTGCTATAGGTTATGCTGTATGTAAAACATGGACTCATGTAAGTTTAGACCTGGACACAGCCTCCTTTTACAGATGAGACAGTATTGGCCTTGATGAGACTCAGACACTGTCCCTGATATGTTTTTCTTTTGAGGGAGAGGGGAGGGGTTGCATGTCCTTTGATTTTTTCCAATTTTCTTTTGTTTGTTTTTTTTTTAGGATTCTAGATTCCCCTCTAGTTTCTTTTCCCCTCCACTGTGTGCCCGAGGCACTTTTCTTTTCCACGACCCTTCTTCCTCTTAACCCTAAGCATTGCCTTTCACCGACCAACCGCCTCCCTGCACCGCCCCCTTATAAATCCATTCCCTGGATTTAGGGAATCCTAAAGGTGGTAGGATCCACTGGTATTTGTTTCCAGAGTTCCTTACTTAGGGTGGACTTACTTTCCCTAGGATGGTTTTAGATCAGCTTTGCACCTGCTACTAGCCCCTCTCTCCTCTCTACACCCTTGGCCCCAAACTGCTCTTGGTCTGGGCACTCGCTCCCCCTGAGATTTAGTTTGTTTTTCTACTTTCAGGAACTTGGAAGTTTGGAGGACTCTCTGCCTTCTCGTTGTAGTGAAGGTGCACGTTTTATTCTTCTTGTTCTTTATCCTCTCTTGGAGGCGATATTGGGAGTTGTGAACAAAAATGGCAGCCATTACCTGGACCACGTGGAAAATCCCCCTCGCCCCTGCCATTTTTGCTGCCTTTATCATAGCCCTTCCCACCCCGGACTGAGTGCTCTGATGGTGGCGTTCGGGAGGGAGCCAGCTGATACTGGCTCATAAGAGCTTGTGTTAAATTCTCAGGAATTTTTCACATCAGTAGCTTGGAATTGGCACTGATGAGAGTGTTCACACCGTGGACGTCGGCCAGCACGGCTTTCTCTCCACTCCCCCCTGGTGTTTATTAGCGTTTACCAGCACACCACTAGCTGTTTATAGTTAGGGTTCTCCACTCGCCTGTGCACTTCCTGAGGCTCTCCAGAGCTCACCGCATTACTTTGCACATAGAAAGGGCCCAGTGAGTGTTGAGTGAATGATGCCTACTGAATGTTCCAGTTGCTTATCGCTCTGTAACAAACCATCCCCAACGTCAGGGCAAAACCACCACCATTTCGTTATATTATCCTGTGGGTCAGGACATCAGATCGTCTGCAGCAGGGATGGATTGTCCTGCTCTGTGATTTGGGAAGATGTGCTAAGTTTAGACTCGGGCTGAGCTTAGCTGAGACCATTGACCAGGGGACATACCCACAGCCTCCCCGTGGGGTCTCCAGCATGTGGTTTTGAGAGGGAGCATCCTGAGATGGCAAGACAGAATCCAGGGGACAGCTGCATGGCCTGTATGACCTAGTCTTGGAAGTCACGTAGCCTCGCTTGCACCGTATTTTCTTGATCAGAGCAGTCACAAGTGCACTCACATCCAAGGGGAGGGGACCTAGATATCACCTCTCAAGGGGAGGTATGTCTAAGAGTTTGGGTGCCATGTTTTAAAACTGCCACACTGAATAAGACAAGGAGGTACATTTATTGAGCACCCACTATGTGCCAGATCTTTACTTCTTCACAACTGCCCTGCAGGTATTATTACCATTTCCCTTTTGCAGATGAAGAAACAGGCTCAGAGAGGCTAAGGAGCTTGCCTGAAGTCACACAGCCATAAATCATTATGACCTTTCTACTAGGACTCCATTCATTTGTGGAGTGTGCTGTGACTTTTATCGGGTTGGGGAAGACAAAGATCAATAAGACCCAGCCTTGCTTCAGAGAACACAACGCAGACTCGTTCTGATATACACCTCCCCCAGGCATCCTAGCATCCAGCCAACTGTGGTCGGGTGTGAGTGGCTGCCTAAAAGTCAGTCAAGGCCATGTGTGCTGAAAGTGCTGAGTAATTGCTCTTGTCCAGGCTAATTCAGCTTCATAACCTCAAGTCTGAAGTCAGTAGTGTGGAGTACTTTAAATTAGCTGTAAAATTTCAATCCAATTGCTAAACTGCCTAAATTATCAAGTTTGCTCATTGCTAGTTGAATGCATGCATAATTAATTTTTTCTAAAGTCTGGACTAAAAGCTGCTGAAATCAGATCTTTTTCTTGAATTAGATTCAAATGTCAGAGGGAAGTCTGGTTTTATGATGTAACCCAAAGCCGTGCACAAGTTTAAAGAATTCTTAGTTGAGATCTATATTTGGGCGGAAGATAAAAGTTAGGGGGCCTGCTTCTTTTAAAATCGAAATTACGCTCTTACTAATTGAGAGAGAGGGCTCCATTAATGCCATATGTGAATCATAGTATCGTTAATGTCATTACCAGGATTAATATGTAACATTGGCTAAAATCTTTCAGAAGGTAAGCTCCACAAGGGCAGGGCTATCTGTCTGTTCCGCCACCTGTTTTATCCCCAGGGGGTAGAATACAGAGTTGCGGATGCATAGTAGACATGTAATAAGTGTAAGCTGAATGAGTATGTTAGCTAATGTGATCATCAGAGCACCCCTGTAAGATAAAAGCTTTTATTAATCTCCTTTTTTTTTTTTAATGAGGAGCCTGAGGCATGGAAAGGTAAGTTGTC
>NW_025410154.1:0-8883 GCF_002201575.2 Neomonachus schauinslandi
AAGAGAAGAAACACTATTCCCATTTTTATTCACAACCTTGGTAGATATGGGAACTAGTTTCCTACTCTTAGATCCATAAATTGAAAGTCACAAATTTCTACTTAAACAAATTGTCAAATAAGCAATTAAATTTGTAATTGTATCTATTATAGTGAGACGCTTCTGATTCTTTTCATCATCCACAAATATTTTTGCATTGCTGACCTCCAATTTTCCTTTGAATTTGAGTTAAACTTTCATTTAAAAAAAAAAGGTAGCTTTTATTTAAATGTATTAAGTAACTCATTTCAAGAGATGAAAATTAGAGAAATATAACTGAAATCACTGGATATAAAACATATGATTAATCCTTAACATTATCAGGCAACAATGAAATAATGTTTTAAAAAATAAAATTGTTGGGATGCCTGGATGGCTCAATTGATGAAGCATCTGCCTTTGGCTCAGGTCATGATCCCAGGGTCCTGGCTGGTTCCCTGCATTTAGCTCTCTGCTCAGTGGGGAGCCTGCTTCTCCCTCTCTGCTGCTCCCTCTGCTTGTGCACTCTCTCTCTAATAAGAAAATAAATAAATAAAATTTAAAAAATAAAAATTAAAATAATTATTTTATTTATTTTAATTTTTATTTTTTTAAAGATTTTATTTATTTATTTGACAGAGAGATACACAGGAAGGGAACACAAGCAGGGGCAGTGTGAGAGGGGAAGCAGGCTTCCCGCTGAGCAGGGAGCCCAATGAGGGGCTCGATTCCAGGACCTTGGGATCATGACCTGAGCTAAAGTCAGACGCTTAACAACTGAGCTACCCGGGAGCCCCCAAAATAATGTTTTTAATAACCATCACTGTTGTGGGGTTATACAACTTACAAAATCTTAATTTAATTTAATTTAATTTTTAATTTTATTATTATTATCTTCATTTTTTCTTTTTCAGAGAGAAGCAGAGGAATAGGGAGAGAATGCAAATCAGTTAATTAACATATACTGTGTACATTAAGCAATTTTTACTACCAGTTGTTTTAAAAATATGTTTACCTAAAATAAAGAGCCTCCTGAGCCAAGAGAGCTCTTAAACTATTCTGAGCGATGACCCTGGTGACGGCCACTAAGGTCATCCTCCCTGTCATAGAGTCTTAGTCATGCAAAGTCTCAGCAGGTGTAGTGTTTGCCATCTGGCCTTACAGTCTTTCCCCGCATTTCTCGTCCTAAGTTCGGTCCTCCCTCTTCAAGGGGTCATGGGAACAATACTGCCCGAGGTCTTGCATGATGACTTGAATGCCGAGACTTTTATTCCGTATAAATCAGGTTTTCTAGCTGTAAAATCCGTGGCTCACAGTTTCTTCCCTTCAGTGTCTTTCCATACATTCCTCCATTTTCTTCTGACACAAAATATGGCACTCAGAAATGTGGATGACATTCTAATTTCCTGTCCTTTATAGGTCATTTGCTCCATTTTTTCTAGATGCCCAAGGATTCCCTTTTTCTTTAAATTTTCATTAAATTTTACATTTTAATTTTAACTGGATTTTTCTCTCAATGATTTTACTAGACGATGTCCTGCCATCTGTCATTCTGACTCAGTGCACAGGGTGCTCTGTGAATACACAGGTTGAAAGCATTACTTTGTTTCCAGGAACATTTCTGACCGATGACTTTTAACACTTTTGTGTCTTTGCTTTGGTTTTCTCGCAGGCACTCCAGTTATTCATTTTCTCCCCTTATGCTCACATTTTGACGTTCTCTCTCAGATCGTGTCATCTCTTGCTTAGTTTCTTTCTGGCGTTTTCCTCCTCTCGGCTTCCATTCTCACACAGCCCTGTCTGCGGGCTTGCTTTCACTACTTCTCATTTCATTTACGAGGTGACCTTTCAATATGCTCTTCTTCTTCCCTGAGGCCTGTCCTTCCATGCCTGAGCTTCTCTAATTCTAATTTATGGTGTCATTCGATATCCTGTACCGTTTTCTTAATGCTTTTTACTTTGTTTTTGAGCAAAGCCCATCAAAGTAGATGAAGTGTGTCAGGAAACAGTGCTTTCCTTCTGGGCAGTGGCCCTATTCTGCACTCCGTCCCCTTTTCCCCTACAGCCCCACTGTCTGGGATTCAACAGCAGGGCTCTCCTGTCAGGAAACTGGTTTTCTTGGATTTGTGGGAAGCCCTATGACTCAGAGAGACCTTCTAACCTCACAGAGCTCTGTCTCCTATTGTTGCTGTGAAGTGCTCAAAACCAGGGCAGCTTGCTTCTGGAGTTGTTCCAGCTGTGTCCCCCACCCCTCCTTCGTAGGGCTCTGCTCTCTTGCTGCTTCTGCTGCAACTGTCCTTCTCATCTGGGTTCTGCTCTTTAATGTAGCGAGCAGCCTGCACAACTCAGAAGGGACACTGGCTTCATCTTCCCCAAATCTGTAGCCATGCCTGACATGGTTATCTATGCTCTTTTTCATTGAACGTCAAAGCGATTTTCCATTATATGCATGTTTTCACATGATTGCATTTTAGAATTTCTTCTCGGCTTATGTTTAATTAGTGTTTTATTCTTATACTTAATCATTTTAATTTTTAATTTAGTCATGGATTTTCTTTAAATTTTGTATTTATATTTGAGTTTTTTGATTTTAGAGTTGTCAATTTCCACTCCACTTATTTTATTTTAAAAAAATAGAATAGATTTACTTATTTAGCAAATACAATCTTCTCTGCTAGGTTTTTGGAAAATAAAAGAGAAAAACAGAAGATGAAGGTCGCAGCTGAAAGAAACTTACAGCCTTAGGCAAACCTTATATATGACAATGTCAAATTATTGGTAAAAAGTCTACAAATGGAGTTCTATGGAGGTGACAGTTCCTGATGAAGCTGATGAAGATTTCAGGTAAGGGGCAACACGAGACTCTCCAAAAGAGAAGAAAGGGAAGGATATTTGGCGTATGTGCCATGTCTGAATGTTATCGTTTTATTTATTTTGGAGTTGTCTCTTTTCAGAAGTATATGGTTTTATTATGGCAATTTAGTTTAGTGCTTACATGGCTGAGATTTTATTCCAGTTCTCTAGACTCCTAGTCACGTAATTTCAGAATCAAGTACTTCATCAGCAATGGCTTTGGCGAGTATCTGGTGCTGGCTCCAGGGTCCCCCGTCGGATCCTGAGTATGTCACAGTGCCTCCAGGTAGCATCTTAAACGCTAAGTTTTGTGTTATTGAATTGGATGAGTTCTTCAATATTTTGGATATGAACCCTTTTTCAGTTAGGTAGTTCGCAAACATTTTCTCCCACTCAGTATGTTGTCTTTTCAATGTGTTGATGATCGGTGATTTCCTTGGCTGTGCAGAAGCTTTTTAGTTTGGTGTAGTCCCAGCTGTTAATTTTGCTTTGTAGCCTTTGCTTCTGGTGTTCAATCCAAAAATCAGTATCAAGAATGATATCAAGAAACATTCTTCCAAAATCATTGTGTGTTAAGGTGAACAAATGAATAGATATATTCTGACACTTCTGTGCTCCATACTTTTAATAGATTCTTGACTGGCTCAGCGAGCAAAGCATCTGACTCTTGATCTCAGAATCTTGAGTTCAAGCCCCGTTTTGGTCATGGAGCCCATTAAAAAGGGGGGGGGGTTGTTAAGCGCATTCTGCCCCATTTTCATCTAGGCATTTTATGGGTGTAGCTCTTTTGTTGACGTCTGCTACCTTTTGACGTCCTTTTTGTGGATGGGGTTGGACAGGCATCCAGTTGCATTCCTTTGCTTGCGGCTGCCCAGTGTTTCCAACGCCACTTATTGTGCAGACTGTTGCTCCCCTATTTTATATTCTTGGGGTTTTGTTGTAAATTAATTGACGAATTAATTGTCGATTTCTTTCTGGGCTTTGCAGTCTCTTCCATTATCTGTGTGTCTGTCTGTATGTCAATACCATACCGTTTTGATTTCTACTACTTTGTAATACACTTTGACATCAGAAAGCATGATGCTTCCAGTTTTGTTCTTTCACAAGATGGCTTTGGCTACTCAGGGCTTTCTGTGGTACTCTTCACTTTGTAGGATTATTTGTTCTATTTCTGGAAATGCCATTACATGTTGGTAGGGTGAGCACTGAACGTTTAGATTACTTTACATAATGTGGACCTTTTGATTACATATATTCTTGGGATCCATTAGCGTGGGAAGCCTTCTGACTTAATTCCGTCTTTCTCAAATTCTTTCACTAATGATTTATGGTTTTCAGTATACAGGTCTTTCACCTCTTGATGAAAATAATTCCTAAGGATTTTAGTCTTTTTCAGTGATTATAAATTAAAAATGATTTTCTTAATTTCTCTCTATGATAGCTTCTTATTTGTGTGTCGAGATGAAACTCATTTTTATATGTTGAATCTGTGTCCTTCAGCTTTACTGAATTCATTCTGTTAGTTCTATGAGTATTTTTATAGAGTCATTAGGGGTTCAATATATCATATCCTGTTCCCCTAATAAGTGAAAAATTAACGGGGAATATAAGTTGATGCCATGTAACTTAGAAGAAAGGATACAGATATGCTCAGTGATAGTTCTCAAATTCTCTAAAATGTTTTGTGATTAATGTAATCAAAGGAACCCATAAATATGGCTTGTTTTAATGTACTGTTTTCTTTAAGCCGGATGTACAGAGCGGTGGCGTGGACCAATTATTCCCAATAGTTTCCCAACCTACACCCTGTGCGTTTTGGGAGGCCTCCATGGTTCTCTCTACTTTCTTCTGTTCTCGAACTCAGTGCCTGACTCAGCTGCTCAGAAAATACTTCTCGAAATAGTGCACTTGGGAAGAAGCCTATTTCTTCATAGATCTAGAAACACGGAATTGTACAGAATCGTTTTTGATCTCTCCGGGAATCCTTGAAGATATCCCAGGTGGAATGTGGCTTGTTTCACAGACAGATCAGGGAGCCCCGCAGCGCTCCTTCAGTGCCTCCTGTGGCCACCAGAGTGGGGTGTGTGCTCTCAACAAGGACCCTGCTCTGAGACTCCACAGAAGACCCAAGTGAATCTCCTCTGGGACTTCCTTTACAATCAGGCAATTGCTTTCGGATGATTTATTTTAAAGTCTTTGGGATCTACTGACAACTCCGTACAAGTAACAACCTAAGGTCCTACAGTGACTAAATCGTGTCCCTTCTTACATGTGCAGATACAGGAAATTATAAATGAATGAATGAAGGTGGACCTTCACCTCACGTGAGACAGAAAATGAACCCTGAATGGATCACAGACCTAAATTTAAGAGCTGAAGCTATAGACCTCTGAGAAGAAAGCATTAGAAGAACTCTCCCTCACCTTAGATTTGGCATCAGTTTCTCAAGGATGACCCCAGAATCAACAAGTGGAAGAACAGAAACATGGGTAAGTTGGTCCCCAACAGGACTGTCTGTCCTATTGGCTCCCCATGTGCTCCAGGCTCCAGGCAGGACCTGTACCAGTCATTTCTTTCTACAACCCACATAGCAGTAGCCATTATGTTCTCCGTTTTAGGGATGGGGTCTGTAGCTTCAGAGCCCCGCCTGGCGTCACCCAGCTACCAAGAGGCTGAGCAGGGGCTAGAATTGCTGACTCTCTGCCATTGGACTCTGTGCTCCATCGACACGGCTCCTCCCTGGAATTCAGGTGTGCAAACTCCACATCCAATCCCCGAGGCCTAGGGACCTCACTGAACTCAGGGGGCAGTGGTGCCCGCTCTGACTGGGGCTGGGCCTGGGCCTGTTGTCTGACGACGGCAGGCCTTGGCCCTGAGGCTCTCCCAGTAACAGCCAGCCTTCATCTGGGCAGGAGGAGGTTTCTCCCTGGCACGAAGCACAAAGGTTCAGGTAACCTCAGACCTGAGAAGTCCCTTCTGAAGCATCTGGATGCAGCCTTCTTGTCAGGTGGGGCCCCCAGGGGTGGGAGGAACCTGGATTCAAATCCTGCCTCGGCCCCACTGTGGAGCACGGAAGTCGGAAGTTCCTTAAAGCCTGGATTCCCTTATTAGTCAAAAGGGGACAGCCTTTCTACCTTCCTCGTGGAATTGTTATTGGGATTGACTGACATGATTCATGTTCTCAAAAGACACTCAGCAATCCTTAGCTGTACCTGTTTAAGTTAGCCCACTGTGAGCCCGCTGGGGCCATGGGCTCTGGGCCTCTGCCTCAGTCTGTCCGCTCTGCCCGGCAAGCCGGGCTCCCCCTGATTCAGTTGTCCTTCCAGAAAGCCTTGGTCACCTCCCGTATGGGTGACACATCCGCAGCTGGGATCCCACAACCCTGGTGCTCCCCCATCAGACCCAGGCGAGCCCTGGGACTGGACATCACCCAGAGCTTGTGTCCTGGGCATGGACAATCCCCAGTGTGGACACTGGCAGCCTGGAGCTCCCTGAACTCTCACCTGGTTTGGGAACAAATGTTGGGGTGCCTTGAGATGGGGCTCTATCCCTCCATAGCAGAAAAATGAGCTGCCCTCAGCTCCATCATGCCTGTCCCCTGTCTGTCCCCACCGTGTAATCACTGGTACATGGCAACTCAGGCCTCCGTGGCTGCCAGGATCCCAGAGGCTTTTGGTGGTTGGTGTTGAAAGTATTTTCTGGAGGTGAATTTGGTTTTGATGGAAACCTCGGGAGGATGAAGCCTGGCCACCCCCTACAAGCCCACACAGAGCCTGTGCCCCTGACCAATATGGCAGCGCCCCAGCCTGTGGCACCCCTCCCCCTCATGCTCAGAGCTCTCCTCTCTCCCCTGCTCCCCATCCAATGGTGTTTCTCTCTCTTCCTGCAGGGAGAGCCCCCTGTGTTCTCTCTCTGAGGATCTGTCTTCTGTGCCTGGGGAGCTCCATCTTGGGGCAGAGAGGACAGGGGTGACTGGCCATGGCCTCCCATACTGGTCCAGGTGAATTGGACTCCCCCTCACCTGCCGCTGGGGGAGGACAGGGGTCTCCCCCTTCTCCTCACATGGTGTCTTGAGCGGGAAGTGCAGGCCCCTCTCTCACAGAAGCTGAACTTGAGGGACACCATGGTTGGGGCAGGCAGGGGCAGGGGGTCACTGCTGGAGGAGCCTGAGGGCTGTGGAGGGGCTATGCCCAGTGCCAACGCCCCTGGCTGAGGCTCAGTCCATCCTGCAGCTCCCATGGGCGCCCAGTGTGCTTTCTAAAGGTCTCTCGTGCTCACAGAGGTTCCAGTGGTTCTCGCTGTCGCCACTAACCCTACATCCGGATGAACACACGTCTGCAACTCACTGAACCGTGCTGCCATTCGAGGTTCCTCCCTGAGACGATGGGCTCCAGCCAGGATGGCCAGGGCGCAAGGAGACAGGAGGGGCCCGACACGCAGCCCTCTGCTGCCTGGAGCACGGCCTGGTTGCTGGAGTCAGAAGCTGAGTTATGGCGCAGGAGGGGCTGGAGTGGCTGGGGCGTGTCCCGGGACGGGCCTGCGTGAGGTGTGTCCCAGGACTCGGGGCAGGGATGCTTGTGGGGGAGGACCCATGAGGGGGCTGTGGGCAGCCTCTTCCCTGCTCTGTGGGTCACTGCCAGGGACCCTGATGGCCTCACTGCCGGCTTGTCCTCCTCAGGATTTCAGGGCTCATCTCGGGTCTCCGGGGTCCCTCCTTTCCCAAACAAGCCTCCACCTTAATAAAGAGAGCATAGATAGAGGAGTCTGCGGCCAATACTCCAGAAATGTGGATCAAGGGGGTTCCATTGGTTCCTCTAGGAATCTGTCCTAAAGAAACAGATTTATGGCACGGATGTACTTTTCAGTGTAATTCTGAGAGGCAAATCCCTATAAATGGCTCAACTGTTCAACAGCTGGGGCAGCTGAGGAAATGCTCTCTGGCCACTGAGAATGCCCCAGGGGACAGGAGTGACAGTGTCTGTCCACTGTGGGGACGTCAGGTAGATCAAGAGCCCAGCCCTGGAACCGCCCTGCCCCACCATGTCACACACACACACACACACACACACACACACATACACACACACTGCACTCAGAGGGAAAGGACTAGAAGATGGACTCATGTGTTAAGGGTGATTATTTCTTGGGAGAAGGAATGTGTCTTCTTTTCTTCATATTCAAATGATTATTTTACTAAATAAACATAATCTGGCTAATACCTAAAGAACTGTTTACTTTAGTACCAAATATATTAGTAGTAAATGGGAGGATTTCATGTGAGATTTTAACATTTTTATAATATGCACATTACAATAAGATAAACGTGGTCTATCCAGGAAAATGAAAGAATTTAAAGGTGTCTCAAGGACCCAGACATTTCTCTTGTGGTTTCTGCCTTTCGAGGCATCCTTATGAATGGGAACCTATCCCACATAATGAAAAGACTTCATTTTGCGGCTTCCCAGAATCTTTGCATTGTCAGGAACATTCCTTTGTAATAAAAATGTTACTTTTATAAAAAATTGAAAACCATTATGAATCACTCTTCTGTTCTGTAACCAGACACAAAAGGCCATATTGTAGGATTCCAGGCACAGGAAAATCCCAGAACAGGTAAACATCAGAGACAGGGAGAAGAGCAGTGGTCTCTGTGATGGGAATGTTCTAGAAGTGAATGGTTGAGCAACACTCTGAGTGTACCTCATGGCACCTGGATATACAATTGAAAAGGATCAGAGGGGCGCCTGGGTGGCTCCAGTCCTTAAGCTTCTGCCTTCTGCTCAGGTCGTGATCCCAGAGTCCTGGGACTGAGCCCCCATCGGGCTCCCTGCTCAGCGGGAAGCCTGCTTCTCCTCTCCCACACCCCCTGCTTGTGTTCCGTCTCTTGCTGTGTCTCTCCCTGTCAAATAAATAAATAAAAACTTTATAAAAAAAAAAAGAAAGAAAGAAAGAAAAGAAAAGGATCGGAGTAGGGGCGCCTGGGTGGCTCAGTTGTTAAGCGTCTGCCTTCGG
>NW_025410155.1:0-8878 GCF_002201575.2 Neomonachus schauinslandi
TGAGTGCAGGGTTGAGAATGCTATTTCCAGCACATGGATCCAATAAACGTAAATAACCCCAAGAGCATAGGTCATGGTAGGAGAATTGGGAAGTAATGTGTTTTGAGACCTTGTTGTCAACAGTACTGATATCACTGTAAACTTGTATAATTAAACTTTTGATAATATCTGTTTAACAGCAAGCCCACAGAATTCCTGAAAATTTAACGTTGGGTTCTCATGAGCCGGCTCCAGCTCGGCACTAGTTTTACCTCTAAGTGGAGATGGGGGTGGGTAAGTTAGGCTTCTGGGTTGGTGGTCAGTGTTCAGTTTTGTCACCTGGGTTCCACTTAGGCACACCCCAAGGGGACTCCCAGTGAGTCAACAGCCTATATCATCCCCTCCCTGTGAGTGTGGGCTTGACCGGTCATGTGCTTCTAACCAGTAACAGAATTTGGTGAAAAGGGTAGGATGTCCCTCCCTTGATGATGTCATGTCAAATGGGAAGGATGATGGATGTCATGCCCATCATGCTCATGTTCCCGGGATGACTGGAGACAGACTCTCCTGCTGGCCTGGCAAGAGCAAACAGCCAAGTGAACAGCCCCCGGAGAGGGCCATGTGGCAGGGGACTGTGGGCAGCCTCTGGGACCTGAGGGTGGCCTCCAGCCAGCAGCCAGGAAGAAGCTGGGGCCCTCAGTCATGCAATCGTGAGAATATGCATCTGCCAGGGACCTGAATGAGCTTGAATGACTGGCACCTCGAGATGAGAAGAAAGCTCAGCCTATACCTGGATTATAGCCCCATGAGACCCTGAGTCAGACCCAGCTACAACTGAGCCCTTGCTCTTGCCCCACGGAAGTGGAGGTAAGTGCATTTTTTAAAGATCTTATTTCTTTATTTGACAGACAGAGCAGCAGAGCACAGGCAGTGGGAGTGGCAGAGGAAGAGGGAGAAGCAGGCCCCATGCTGAGCGCAGAGCCCGATGTGGGGCGCGATCCCAGGACCCTGGGATCCTGACCCAAGCCAAAGGCAGTCGCTTAACCGACTGAGCCACCCAGGCGGCCTGGTAAGTGCATTTGTTAAGTTTCCAAATTTGTGGTCCTTTGCTACACTGCAGCAGAAAGTAAACACAGCGTTATTCGTCAGATTTATGTACCTTTCTGGGTGTGTGTTACATTTCGCAATTTTAAAAGGTTGGGGGAGGAAATGTACACAATACACAATAAAAATAGAAGGAAAGAACTGTACCCAGGTGTTGGCCAGAATGCTCTTGGACAGTGTGAGTCTGAGGAAACTCACAGTGGGTTTCCTTTTTTTTTTTTTTAATGCTTGATGGAGAATTTATTTTTTGTGAGTTTTTTTTATTTTTATGTTATGTTAGTCACCATACACTATTTCATTAGTTTTTGATGCAGTGTTCCATGATTCATTGTTTGATTATAACACCCACTGCTCATTGCAATACATGCCCTCCTTAATACCCATCACCGGGCTAACCCATCCCCACACTCCCCTTCCCCTCTGAAACCCTATTTGTTTCCCAGAGTCCATAGTCTCTCATGGTTCGTCACTGCCTCTGATCCCCACCCCTTCATTTTTCCCTTCCTTCTCCTAATGCCCTCCATGCTATTCCTTATGTTCCACATATATGTGAAACCATATGATAATTGTCGTTCTCTGCTCGACTGATTTCACTTAGCATAATCCCCTCCACTTCCATCCATGTCGATGCAAATGGTGGCTATTCATCCTTTCTGATAGCTATTATTCCATTGTATATATGCACTACATCTTCTTGATTATTCTTCTGCTAAAGGGCATCTCGGCTCTTTCCACAGTTTGGCTATTGCAGACACTGCTGCTATGAACATTGGGGTGCTTGTGCCCCTTCTTTTCACTACATCTGTATCCTTGGGGTAAATACCCAGTAGTGCAATTGCTGGGTCATAGGGTAGCTCTATTTTTAATTTTTGAGGCACATCCTCACTGTTTTCCAAAATGGCTGTACCAACTTGCATTCCCACCAACAGTGTAAGAGGGTCCCCCTTTCTCCACAACCTCTCCAACATTTGTTGTTTGTTGCCTTGTCATTTTTTGCCATTCTAACTGGTGTAAGGTGGTATCTCAATGTGGTTTTGATTTGAATTTCCCTGATGGCTAATGATGTTGAACATTTGTTCAGCTGTCTGTTAGACATTCATATGTCTTCTTTGGAGAAGTATCTGTTTATGTCTTATGCCCATTTGTTGACTGGGTTATTTGTTTTTGGGGTGTTGAGTTTCAGAAGTTCTTCATAGATCTTGGATACCAGCCCTTTATCTGTAATGTCCTTTGCAAATATCTTCTCCCATTCCATGGGTTGCCTCTTCGTTTTGTTGACTGTTTCCTTTGCTGTGCAGAAGTTTTTTATCTTGATGAAGCCCCAAACATTCATTTTCGCTTTTGTTTCCCTTGTCTTTGAAGACGTGTCTTTTTTTTTTTTTTTAAAGATTTTATTTATTTATTTGACAGAGAGAGACACAGCGAGAGAGGGAACACAAGCAGGGGGAGTGGGAGAGGGAGAAGCAGGCTTCCCGCTGAGCAGGGAGCCCGATGCGGGACTCGATCCCAGGACCCTGGGATCATGACCTGAGCCGAAGGCAGATGCTTAACAACTGAGCCACCCAGGCGCCCCTGGAGACGTGTCTTGAAAGAAGTTGCTGTGGCCCATGTCAAAGGGGTTACTGCCTATGTTCTCCTGTAGGATTTTGGTGGATTCCTGTCTCACTTTGAGGTCTTTCATCCATTTAAAGTTTATCTTTGTGTATGGTGTAAGAGAATGGTTGAGTTTCATTCCTTTGTATATAGCTGTCCAATTTTCCCAGCAACATTGATTAAAGAGACTTTTTTTCCATTGGATATTTTTTCCTGATTTGTAAAAGATTAGTTGACCGTAGAGTTGAGGGTCCATTTCTTGGCTCTCTATTCTGTTCCATTGATCGATGTGTCTGTTTTTGTGCCAGTACCATGCTGTCTTGGTGATACCAGCTTTGTAATATAGCTTGAAATCAGGCAACATGATGCCCCCGGCTTTGTTTTTCTTTTTCATTTCCTTGGCGATTCAGGGTCTTTTCTCTTCCCATACCAATTTTAGGATTGTTTTTGTCCGGCTCATTGAAAAATGCCATTGGTATTTTGATCAGGATGGCACTGAAAGTATAGTTTGCTCTGGGCAGCATAGACATTTTAACATTTATTCTTCCAATCCATGAGCATGGAATGTTTTTTCCATCTTTTTCTGTCTTCTTCAATTTCTTTCCTAAGTTTCCTGTAGTTTCTAGAGGACAGATCCTTTACCTCTTTGGTTAGGTTTATTCCAAGGTGTCTTAAGGTTTTTGGTGCTATTATAAATGGAGTAGATTCCCTAATTTCTCTTTCTACAGTTACATTGTTAGTGTATAGAAAAGCAACTGATTTCTGTGCATTGATTTTGTATCCGGCCACATTACTGACTGGCTGTATGAGTTCTAGTAATTTGGGGGTGGAGTCTTTTGGGTTTTCCACCTAAAGTATCATGTCATCTGCAAAGAGAGAGAGAGTTGGCTTCTTCTTTGCCAATTTGGATGCCTTTTATTTCCTCTTGTTGTCTGACTGCTGAGGCTAGGGCTCCTAGTACTATGTCAAACAATAGTGGCCAGAGTGGGCATCCCTGTCGTGTTCCTCGTCTTAAGGGAAAAGCTCTCAGCTTTTCCCCATTGAGAAAGATATTTGCTGTGGGCTTTTCATAGATGGTTTTTATGAGTTCGAGGAATGTTCCCTCTATCCCTACCCTCTGAATAGTTTTAATCAGGAAGGGATGCTGTATTTTGCCCAGTGCTTTTTCTGCATCCATTGAAAGGATCATATGGTTCTTGTCTCTTCTTTTATTAATGTGTTTTATCACATGGATTGATTTGCAAATGTCGAACCATGCTTGCCTCCCAGGGATAAATCCCACGTGGTTATGATGGATAATCCTTTTAATGTACTGTTGGATCCTATTGGCTAGGATCTTGTTGAGAATTTTAGCATCCATATTCATCAGGGATATTGGTCTGTAATCCTCCTTTTTGATGGGGTCTTTGCCTGGCTTGGGGATTGAGGTGATGCTGGCCTCATAGAATGAGTTTGGAAGTTTTCCTTCTGTTTCTAATTCTTAAACAGCTTCAGGAGAATAGGTATTATTTCTGCTTTAAATGTTTGGTAGAATTTCCCTGGGAATCCATCTGGCCCTGGACTCTTATTTTTCTGGGAGGCTTTTGAACACTGCTTCAATCGGTTACTGGTTATTGGTCTATTCAGGTTGTCAATTTGTTTCTGTTTCAGTCTTGGTAGTTTATAGGTTTCCAGGAGGCATCCATTTCTTCCAGGTTGCTTAATTTATTGGCATATGGTTGTTGATAATAATTTCTAATAATTGTTTCTGTTTCCTTGGTGTTAGTCATGATCTCTCCCCTTTCATTCATAATTTTATGAAATTGGGTCCTTTCTCTTTTCTTTTGGCTAAGTCTGGCCAGTGGTTTATTGATGTTATTACTTCTTTCAGAGAACCAGCTTCTACTTTCTTTGATGTGCTCTACTGTTTTTCTGGTTTCTATTTCAATGATCTCTGCTCTAATCTTTATTTCCCTTCTCCTGCTTGCTTTATATTTTATTTGCTGTTCTTTCTCCAGTTCCTTTGGGTATAAGGTTAGCTTGTGCATTCACAATTTTTCTACTTTTTTGAGTGAGACTTGGATGGCGACGTATTTCCCCTTAGGACCGCCTTTGTAGTATCCCATAGGTTTTGGACTGATGTATTTTCTTTCTCATTGGTTTCCACAAATTGTTGTAAGTTCTTCTTTAATTTCCTGGTTGACCCAAACATTCTTAAGCAGGATGGTCTTTAGCTTCCATGTTTGAATTCCTTATAATTTTTTTCTTGTGATTGAGTTTCAGTTTCAAAGCATTGTGGTGTGACAGTCTGCAGGGAATAATCTCAATCTCTTAGTATTGGTTGAGACATGATTTGGGACCCTGTATGTGGTCTATTCTGGAGAAAGTTGTGTGCATTCGAGAAGAATGAGTTTTCTGTTGTATTAGGGTGGAATGTTCTATATATATCTCTAAAGTCCATCTGGTCCAGTGTGTCATTCAAAGCTCTTGTTCCTTTGTTGATCTTCTGCTTAGATGATCTGTCTGTTGCTGAGAGTGGAGTGTTGAGGTCTCCTACTATTAAAGTATTATTATCAATAGGATTTTTTATTTTGATAAACAGTTGGCTTATGCATTTGGCTGCTCCCATGCTGGGGGCCTAGATATTTACAATTGTTAGATCTTCTTGTTGGATAGACCCTTTAAGAATGATATAGAATGATATGTATCTCTTACTACAGTCTTTAGCTTAAAATCTAATTTGTCTGATATGGGATTGACTACCCCAGCTTTCTTTTGAGGTCCGTTGGCATGAAAAATGGTTCTCCGTCCCCTCACTTTCAGTCTGGATGTATCTTTAGGTCCAAAATGAGTCTCTTGTAGACAGCATATGGATGGGTCCTGTCTTGTTATCCAATCTGCAACCCTGTGCCATTTCATGGGAGCATTTATGCTGTTCCCATTGAGAGCAACTATTGAAAGATATGATTTTAGTGTCATCATGTTGCCTGTGAAGGCCATGTTTCTATCAATTATCTCTGTAAATTTCTGGTCTATATTACTCTTGGTGTCTTTCTTATTTATAGAACCTCCCCTTAATATTTCTTGCAGGGCTGGCTTGGTGGTCACCTATTCTTTCAGTTTCTGTGTGTCTTGGAAACTCCTTGTCTCTCGATCCATTCTGAATGACAGCCTTGCTGGATAAAGTATCCTTGGCTGCAAGTCCTTCTCTTTTAGTACCATGAGTATGTCTTGCAGCCCTTTCTGGCTTGCCAGGTCTCTGTGGAGAGTTCTGACATTATTCAGGTGTTCCTCCCTCTGTACGTAAGAAATCTCTTCCCCCCGGGTGCTTTCAGGATTGTTTCCTTGGAGCTGCATTTTGCGAGGTGTACTATTACATGTTGTGGCGTTGATCTGTTCCCATTGATTTTGGGAGGAGTCTCCTCTGTCTCTTGGATGTGAATGCATGTTTCCTTCCCCAGATTAGGGATGTTCTCAGGTATGATTTGGTCAGATATATCTTCTAGTCCTCTCTCTCTCTCCACTCACTCAGGGATCCCAATAATTCTGAGATGGGAACGTTTCATGGCATCATTAATCTCTCTCAGTTTCATCTCTTGGGCTTTAGGCTGTTTTTCCCAGGCCTCCTCGGTTTCCTTCTTTTCTATCATCCTATCTTCTAGCTCACTAATTCATTCTTCTGCCTCATTTACGCTGATAGAGTATACAGTTTAGACTGCATTTCATTCATAGCATTTCTAAGTTCTGCCAGATTAGATCTCATTTCTGCCCCTAGAGATTCTATAGTGTCACTATTATTTTTCTCAAGCCTTGATATTGACTTCATAATTGTTACTCTGAAGTCTATCTCTGACGTCTTGCTTATATCCATATCCATTAGGTCTGTGGCAGAGGCCATAGTCTCTGATTCTTTTCTTTGTTGGGGGTTCCTCCTGTTAGTCATTCTGTTGGGGAGGGGTTGAGGGAATGTACAGAGTACAAAGTCCTTCATACCTCGAGACCGCTGGTTATTTTCTGCTTGTAGGTATGCAGATATATATTCTTACATCTCAGGCTGATTTCTTGGGTGTTCAGAATGGTTTGGTAGATGTCCAGCTAAATTCAGGGGACCAGTTGAAATAGGGTCCCCTACTTCTCCACCATCTTCCCTCTGTCTCCAACAAAATGGGCGTTTAACAAGTGGCTTTCAAATCCAAGAGAACAGACGATGAAGTATCATGGAATTTCACAGTCAGAAGGGACCCTGGCATGCTTTACTCTAATACTTCTCTCTTGCCCTCTTTCAAAATTACCTGGTGTCTGGATAACTCCCTCCAGAGACACAGGCAGCTCATAGTGTTAACTTTCTCCTTCCAGCAAGCTTAAACTGGCCTCCCAGTAACCTCCCCACACTGGTCTGGATAACACTCCAGGAAAACAAAACTCGGTTTCGTTTTTCCACGCAATAACCCCTTGGTCCCTCCAGAAGTGTATTTCTATGGTGTCGTTGTCCAAGCTTGATGTTCCAGGGACAGGGTTTCAAACACTTGCTCACCATCTTTCATCTTCCTGGGAATACAATAGCTTTTTTAAGCTCCATTCCTAGAGAGAGGTACCTAGAGAGCGCCCCACTGACTCTTTGAGGACCGTAAAAAGAGAGCACCCCACTGACTCTTTGAGGACCGTAAAATCTCTACCTTTGTCAGCTTTAAAGATCCAATACACATGGGATTCCTGTGGAGGGTCACAGAAGCTATTGTAATCAAGGCCATTAGCCTGAAACCCCATATCCCTCCTTCCCAGAGGAGAGGGCCCTACACTGCCAAGGTCCATGCTCTTATGTCTGAAAGGTTCAGAAGAGGCTGGCAATGTCCCTGGGGTAGGGCAGGTGCTGGGATGTGACCAGAGAAGGCTCCGGCAGCCTGGGAAGTTGTAGTAAGGACACGAGGAAGCCACGAAGTGGCTGGCAATGGCTTGGAGGCAGGAAGGTAATATTGTAGGAAATGGCCTCAAAGAGTCATTGGGCCAGAAAAGGGGCACTAATGACTGTGAGGGGTAATGGGCTAAGGGCCCTGGGAGGTGTCTGGCCACAGCTCCAGGGGGCTGGGAATTTGTGGGCAAAGTTGGGAGCGGTGTCAATCAGGGCCATTCCTGGGGTGAAGGGGCTGCCAAGAGGTGCTCTCGGCCAGGGTCCTGCCCCTCAGTGTCCCCACACCGCCCACCCACCGGAGGTGCCCCCGGGGCTCTGTGGGCAGTGCTGTGGCTCCTGTTTGGGACTTATGCATGGCAGAGGCCCCAGGATCATGGGCAGCCTTGGCCTACCACCCCCTACATTAATTCTGAGAGCACTGGCACATGGTGATGGTGTCTGGGATGTGCCAGTGACTTCAGGGGGCCATGGCAGCAGCCCTGTTGGAACCCTAGGGGGTCAGTCGGGGTGGTTGACATGCAGACAGGCTCCCAAGAGGGGCTCTCGGCCAGGGTCCCTCCCCTTCATGTCCCCACACTGCCTAACCGCCAGAGTACCCCAGCAGCTGGGGGCTCGGCCTGCAGTGTGGGCTGCAGCCAGTGACCCCTGCCCAAGACCTACCGGCAGGGCAGAGAGGCCCCAGGATCAGGCGCCACCACCGCCTATGGCTCCCTACAATTCTCAGAGCGCTGGCGTGAGCTGAAGACATTCAGCCTCATGCCAGTGAGTCAGAGAGCCATGGCGGTGGCGCCATTGGAACACTGGGTGTCCAATCCTGGTGATCCCTGGTGGAGGGGCTGCCAAGAGGCGCTCTCAGCCAGGGTACCGCCCCTCGGTGTCGCCAGGCCGTCCACCTACCAGAGTACCCCGTAGCTCCGGGCTTGGCCCCCAGTGTGGGTGGCAGCCAGGCCTACACGTGGAAGAGAGGCCCCAGGATCACGCCCAGCCAGTGCCTATCGACACCTACAGTTCTCAGAGCGCTGGCCGGCTCAGTGATTCCTCTGGCAGCGTGACAGTGAGGTCAGAGGGTCACAGCGGCAGTGGGGGCCGGAGGCAGCCGGCAGGCATCATCGGCAGGCAACGGTGGCAGGCAGGCAGAGGTAAGCTGCGACAGGCAGATGGCTGCAGCAGGCAGCGGGGCAGGCGGGGGCTGGCAGGCAGTGGCGGCAGCAGGTGTAAGTGGTGGAGGCAGGCAGCAGTAACCTGTGGCAGGCAGGCCATGGCAGGCAGCGGGGGCAGGCTGCAGCGGCTGCAGATGGCAGGTGGCGGCATGGG
>NW_025410156.1:0-8872 GCF_002201575.2 Neomonachus schauinslandi
GGGGGGGGGGCGCAGCCAAAATCATGAATAGGGAGGGAATGAAGGCAGGAGGTTAGGAAGATAATTGTGGAAGTGGATGGCAGGGAAAACAGTGAGGTATGGCAGAGTACAGGATGATCCACGAGAAGGGGAGGGCAGTAATTGTGGAAGGGGGCACAGGAGTGCATGTGTATGCCTGAAAATGGGTTCTATGTAGAGGGAAGGTAAGCAAGGAGATTAGCAGTTGGATTGAAAGTTTACAGGAACCATGCCAAGAGTTTCTTGGAATGGGGCTATGCGTGAGTGGGGCTTCCTGGGAAGGAGGCTACGTGAGTGAGAAGGGTGGGTGCGATGTGATTTCAGCGGTGAGCTGGGTGAAGAAGAATCCAGGCACCTCAGGTGGGGTTTTCAAAGGGCAGAGGAAGTACGTTGAGGGTAGGGGATCATGTGGCCATCCTGACCTCCACTCCTGGCCCTAGAACCATGGATCCTAATGAAATGCCTGCTGTGCCCTGCTGCCCCTCCGACTCCCCCACTGGGCTTGAGACCGGAGCCCCGTGGGGGATTGAACTTGGCCCTAAAAGAGCTGTAAGTCGCTGTGCCCGCTGCTACAACCACGGCTTCACTGACCAAATCAAGGACCAGGAGCACCTCTGCCTCTTCCAGGCCTGCGATTGTCCCAAGTGTGCCTTCTTCTCGTGAGTATGGTGTCTGACAGGGGGTGTGGGTATGGGGAGTGGGCCTCCCCTAAATGTGACTGACTGTTGACCTGTAATCCCCCACTTTAGGGAACACCACAGTGTCTTGCCCGCTGAGAGTGCCTTGAAGAGGGAGCAGCGGGCACACCTAAAGAGGCACCTGGCTCAAGGACTGACAAGGAGTGAGGCCTCCCCTCCCAAAGCTCACAGCCATGTCAAGAAGTTGACCATTCAAGCAGGAGCCCTCAGTGAGTGTCTCTGGCCAAGGAGGGCGTCTGGGTTTGGGGGTAGGGAGCTTTGAGCAGTTCTGTCGCCAGTCCTACTACCCAGTTTTGATGTGGCCTTGGCAAATTACTCCTCGGGCCTTTAGCTGCCCCACCTAATAGACGTCATCAACATTATCTACCAAGTGTTGGTGGGAAGGAGAGATCTGGCGGGTCAAAATGGTCCACGGTGAGATGAGACCCCAGACTGGGGGTGAGGAAGAGTGGGGTGGGTTCAGGGTGAAAGGCTCACCTAAAGTGTCCCCAGGTTTCCACAGCTGGGAAGGAGAACATCATGTCCCAGCTTGAGGCCCACCCACCCCCGTGCAACCCCCAGGGAGGTAAGGAGAGCCTGGGGGCTGTGGGGGAGGTTCCCATCGCACTCACAGCCCAGACTCTTCTCTGTGTCCTGAAGACGTGGGTTCCCTCCCTAACCCTACTGCAGCTTGCCATATGACCTTGGGGAAATAATACTTGTCCTCCCTGGGCCTCAATTTCACCAGGTGGAAAATGAAGAGTAGGAACTGGCTGGTCTTCCAGGTCTGCTCAGCTCTGACGTTCTGGGCTCCTATCCTCATCCCAGAACATACCCATACATATCTCCTCTCCATGGCCGGCCTGGTGCCTGACTCCACCCTGTGCTCTCTGCTCCTCCAGGCAAGCGCCCAAGGAGCTCTGCTGACTGGTCATGCCCAAAATTCTTTGTCTCTGTCCTGGACTCCAGCAGCCTTGAAGATGCAACGAACAATTTCTCTTTCCAGGAAGCCCCACAGGACTCCTGCCCTGCCCAGCATGTGAGTAAAGTGAGAAGGCACATGGAGCTAGTTGTATATTGTGTTATCAGGTGCCCAACCTTTGTGCTTGATGCCGTGGGAGACAGAAGGAGGGAGTGGAGGAGGCGGCTGATGAGGAGGAGGAGGAGGAGGGGGAGGAGAGGAGCAGGACAAGAAGCGGCAGGGGGAGGAGGGGTCGGGGGAGGAGGAGGAGGAGTGGAGAAGGCAGCATCTCAGACTAGCGGGCAAGGACAGGCCTCTCCCAGCCTTGCCGTTGCCTATCTGTGAGACTTTGCACACGTGACATTACATTTCCAAGCCTCCATTTCCAGTGTGTACTAGCAGTGTGCTGATGGG
Organism: Neomonachus schauinslandi; assembly: GCF_002201575.2. Classification (NCBI taxonomy): domain Eukaryota; kingdom Metazoa; phylum Chordata; class Mammalia; order Carnivora; family Phocidae; genus Neomonachus; species Neomonachus schauinslandi. The sequence continues at coordinate 2,071 of NW_025410156.1, forward strand.
GACAATATCCCACACTTACAAGCACTGACTAGGCCAAGGCGTGCCACGTAGCAGGACTTCAACTAACGGAGGCCGTTATTCCACATGAAACAGATTGATGGGATAGAAGGTCCTGTTGAAAAGGGGGGGACGTGCCAAGATGGTGAGGGCCACGGGGCCCAGGGGCAGAGTCCAGAGTTCATTAGAGAAAGCTTCCAGGCTATTAGATGAGCCAAGCTGGTCCTTCAAGCTCCATGGGGTTGGGGAATATGGAGGTGAGAACCAGTCCCTGGACGGGGACCGTGATCCCACTTCTCAGGGTGCTTTGCAGATTAGAACACAGACACCTGGGATTCCCCACAATCGTCACCGTTGCCCTGGGAGTTTTGGAAATGCTGGCAGGAATTAGCATCTCGGGAGAGAGAGTGAAGAAGGACATAGAAAGGAAAACAGACCAAACAGGGGAAAGGACTTGTGCAAGCCACAACGGTTGATGGCCCGCCGGCATTCAGAACCCCACATCCAGATATTGCAAGATCCTGGCCCTGTTTCTCTATTGATAGTATGTGTCTGTCAGAGGGTTGAATCCCCTGGCCTCTCTTTTCCTTGTTTCTAGATGCTCAGCGCTGGTCCTCCAGCCCTGTGCCATCCGTCCTTGGCCCTGTCCTCCTGCAGCCACAGATCCTGGGGAAAGAGCAGGGTCCAGAACCCTGCCAGGGGCCAAGCTTAGTGACTGGGAAGAGTTGAAGTCCCCACTGGTGCCCACTCTGGGTGCGTGGGTGGGGCCCTCAGCGGAACCCGGGACTAAAGGGCCACTGGCCCCATGAGGTGGGGAGGCATGGCTTTTCAGGTCCCATTCTCTCACAGCCTTTCCATTGCAGGCTCCTGAAGCTTCTGACCAGGACTCGGTTTCTGCCTCGGAGTGGCAGCGGAAGCTGGAAGCGGCCGAGGCTCTGCTGATTCTGAGAGACTCTCCCCAGGCGTCTTCTGGCTCCGTCTCCCTGCTGCAACCCTCCGCGGCGGCAGGTAGCCTGGTCCTTGAAAGGAGAACACGGGGTGGTAGGGAGGGTTGGCAAATGGGAGGGCGTTGTCGTAAGCAGGGCCTAACTGGGAGGCCAGGGTTAGTGGGCTGAACCGCCTTGGGCCCAGGCACCCAAGCTCCTCGGTCTGATGCCAGAGATGGCAGTCGATGGTTGATGATGGTGAATCATCAGTTTATCAGTGCTCAACAGCAAATGCCCAGGGCCCTGGCGTCAAGAAACGAGGAAACTGAGGCCCTGCGAGTGGCAGCGACGTGCACTGGGGGCATGCAGCCTATCAGGTGGAACACCCAGTTCTCCTCGTTCTCAGCCCAGAGCTTTCTACCCACACCCCTGCAGTCTGCTGTGGTGGGCAGGATATACATAGGTGATAAGAGCCCAGGCTGATTTCCAGTCTCCATGTGGACCTGGATGCCTTCATACTTCCCTTGTGTTTTGTGGCTAAATTTCAATAGATGAGCCTGGAGTGGAAGGACCAGAGGAAGTCTGAGGACAGCTAGATGCCTGGGAAGGCTGAGAGGGAAGGCTGGGCTTTGCCAGAACAAAATGTTGGGTGGGGGACGAGTGTGTGGGTGCAGCAGCGACCTGAGTGAAGGAGGAACTGCTGGAACAGAAGGGCATGAGGCTGGAGAGGGGGCCACTCACAGAGGTCCTGAATGGTGGGCTGAGGGGCTAGACCAGAAACTGTGGGTGGTGAGGAGCCAGGGAATGTGTGAGCTAGGGAGGAGCATATGCAAAGAGCCTGGGCTCCACAAAAAGAAATGTGGTGGCTTTGATGGAGGGATCGGAGGAGGCAAGACCCAAGATGAGCAAATCAGCGAGGAAGGGTTCTGTGCTGCAGTGTGTAGTCCAGGTGACAAAGCCTAGATCGGGTGGAACAGAAGAGAGGGGAGAGCCTGGAGGGGAAATGGATGTGACCTGGCTCTGATGTCTTCCTTTCTATGTGCAGCTCCTGCTGGAGATACAGGACCCCAGCCTCCTAGCCCCTCTCTGCGACCCAGGCCAGCCAGCTCCATTTCTCTGCCTATGGGACATCTGGGGTGCATCTCCCTCTTGAGCTAGAAGCCCAGAAGAGGAGGCCTCACTAGAGTGCTGCCTATTTATGCATTTGCAAAATGTTTAATATCCAATATGCTTAACATGTTCTCTTTTTTTTTTTTTTAACCTTCAGGTTCTTTTACAAGCTTTTCAGACCGTTTTTATTATATGGGGCAATTCCTTGGCTGAGGGTGGATATCCTTGTACCTCCATCCCTTACTGCCTTGGATATTGGGGCCTTTTTATGTCTCTTAGAAAAACAGGGTTGTGCAATCTAAGCTGATCAGTCTCTAAATAGGGTTCTGTGGGAGGTCCTATGTTCATATGCCAGAGTTTTCTTTTGACTTGTGATTGCAAACATAGCCGTGCACTCACGTATGTATCCATGCCTGTCAAAATAGAAGGGTGTGTTCATTTCATGTCTGGATTGATGTGTGTGAACAAATAATAAACCCTTGCTGTTGTAAGGCAGTGAGATAGAGGAGTTGTTTGTTACCACAGCATAACATAGACCATCCTGACTCTAACAGACTTGTTCACTTTACTTTCCAAAGTGAGACTCACCTTACTCAATAACTGGGATTTCTTAACACGACTAGACAAGAGAATGGTAGAGATAAAGAAGGGTAGGCGTTTTACTCATTGACCAAGTAAGTGCCTACCTTCTGCCTGGCATAGACTGTTTCCAGCTGTCCAGAGGGCCCCAAATTGAGTTGTCTGCAGGGTCAAGCAGGTCCTATAAATGAGTGGAGCAGTCCAGACAGGCTCTGGCCAACTCGCAGTGCATGCTCTACCTAAGGGGCCAGCTGCCGCTTGGCTCCAGCCGATTGCTGCCATGCAGGAATGTGGACTCTGCACTGCCACATCTCCTGATTTTTCAAGAGGAAAAGGGAATTCTAGATATCTATGTAGAATACCTCCATTTTAACATGTTGGCTCTGGTTTCCTCTTTAAGACCTGGACAGGTGGGCCAAAGAAAACATCCAGTCAGGCCAACACATGGCCAAGTGAATGCCAGTTGGATTCGAGTCCAATGTGTATTTTACAGTGGGAGACGCTGAAGCCAATCGGGGCCAGAAGAATCAAAGAGGGGAGGTGAATTAGACCCAGAGCCTACTTTGAACGGACCTGTGAAATATGAGGACGCATCATTACCATGCATTTATTTTGTGCCCCCTGTATGCTAAACACACAGAGCCTCACAGTAGCTCTCTGAGCTAAGCATTAATACCACCCTCTTGCACCACAAGTGTTTTAGGGGAAATTTTTGGCCAACGATGGATGGGGAAGACTCCCTTCTCTGTCAGGCCGTAAATTAGCTAATAATTTACCTTCTAAAAAATGATCTATCTCTGTCTCTATCTCAACTGCTGAGTGAAAGGTTCCAAATTGAAACGGCAGACATCCAGTCAGAAGAGTCTTTCAAAAACAGTCTCTCTGTTTTGTACTCAAGGTAGCAATATGTAGTCGTGGATCAGATCTTACCAGCCGTTGTTTCTCAGTCCTCTGCTGATGTTCCAAACAAAGGAAGAACTGGAGACCCTGCCCCGAAGACAGAAAGCTCAATTGGCTATGCCCTGTTTCCCATCATGTTTTCTCCTTCCTGCCTTGCCTCCCTCATTCGTACCCAAGATGATTGATGGTGATGACATCTGATGACAACTTATGCTTTCTTGTTTCAGGCCTTAAGAAGTCAGGCTTCTTATCGTCTTTTGCTAATGCCAGATAACCATGCGAATCACTCGGCCCATAGGGCAAGACTGACATCCATCTCATGCTTTCCTCCCTTCCCTCATTTGCTACTTAAATCAGTGATCCCAAAACCCCTCCTCTCCCAGATATTAGATAAACAAACCCACATATTCACTGGGGGAGGAAGCAGTGTTGCCTGAAAAAGGACTAAAACCCTGCTGTGCAACTGTGTCCCAGGTGCACCACGGTCCCACTGCTGAGTTGGTAAAAGAGAAAGTACATTTAGAGTTAAAGGATGTGGCATGAGAAGAGGGAGGAAAAGAGAAATGAAGTGATGGAGACTGGGAGAAGGAGTGAGCCCCTTTGCCCTGGACCCTTTCATTTTTCTGAGTCCCACCTGCCCTCCTATGCAGAACCTTTTAGACCTGATGTTGATGCATCAGCCCCCACCTCCCCACACAAATGCACGCACGCAAGCGCATGCGTGTACGCACACTGCTCTATACTTTTTAAAAATTCTCTTCAGTGTGGCATATTATGGGCATCGTAGGAATTTGTCATAAATATTAAATATCTAACCTTTTTTTCATGTACTACTCCAGTTCACAGATTCAAAACCTCACTTTGTAGAATAGTGTAAGTTAGGCCTTGACTCTCATTTTTTTTTTTTATAACAGCATTGGTTGGGTCTGAGGATATCCCCCACGTGAGAGAAACTGCTGAGTGGATCAAATTCAACCGGTGATATGTGTGTAGGTGTTTATCAACAGTCTCTCTGGGGGAGGGGGTGGTTTGGGGAAAATGCCCTGTGTGGCATTTGCCAATTTCAAGTTACTGATGTCAATTAATGTAGAGTTGGGAAGACATGCATTTACACCATGTAAATATAATCAATATACATAACTTCAAGAATATATGGAATAGCAAAATGTAGTAAAAAATAATTAGAGGGGCGCCTGGGTGGTTCAGTCAGTTCAGCGGCTGCCTTTGGCTCAGGTCATGATCTCAGGGTCCTGGGATCGAACCCCACATCCAGCTCTCCTCTCAGTCATCAGCAAGTCTGCTTCTCCCTCTCCTTCTGTGATCTCTCTCTCTCTTTCTCTCACTCAAAGAAATAAATTCTTTTAAAAAAATAGAGATTGATGAGTTTTGTCTGTGTGTTTTGTTTGATTTCAGCACAATGCATGTAATATAATAGCTATTTTATATAATGTTGTCTTTATAGCTTCAGATACATTAAGAAAAACAAGATCTAAAATCAACAGTCTAACTTAACACAGCGAAATACTAGAAAAACAGAACAAACTAAGCCAAAATACTAGGAGGTCAGAATTAGTAAAGATTAGAGCAGATATAAATATGGTAAATAAAAAAGCAATGGTAAAAATAAACAAAACCAAGTTTGTTTTTCAAAAAGATCAAGACAACTGGCAATCATTTAGTTAAGTTGACTAAGGAAAAGAGAGAGAAATTCCAATGACCAAAACCAGTAATAAAAGAATAGACAATAAATATATATTAGAAATAAAAATAATTACAATATTATGAAAATTGGTATGCCAACAAATTAGATAACCTGGGAGAAATGATTACATTCCAAGAAATGCACAACATACTGCAAATAAATCATAAATGAATAAAAAAACTTAGAGCAATATTGAGTAGGGAGTTCAAATCAGTAATCAAAATCTTCCCAACTAAAAAAACCCGAGGAACAAATGGCTTCAAAGGTGAATAGTAACAAACATCTAAAGTGAAATTAATACGAGTCCTCCTGACATTCTTCCAAAATATTATGATTCCAGCATTACTGTAATACCCAAATCAGAAAAAGACACTATGAGAAAAGTACAGACCATTATCACTCTTGAACTTTGTTCAAAAATATTCAACAAAATAATTCCAAACAGAATTTAACAGCACATTAAAAGGAGATATGCAATGACCAAATGGGATTAATTCTTGGAATGCAAGGTTTGTTCAACAGAATAAAATCAATATAGCACACCAAATAAACAGAAGGAAAGGGGTAAATGATGATCTAAATTGATGCAGAGAAAATATTTGACAAAATTCAACACTCTTGTTGATAGTGCTGCTGTAAACAACCGATTGCATGTACCCCTTTGAATCTGTATTTTTGCAATCTTTGGGTAAATACCTAGTAGTGTAATTGCTGGATCATAGTGTAGTTCTATTTTTTACTTTTAGAGGAACCTCCATGCTGTTCTCCAGAGTGGCTGCACCAGTTTGCATTCCCACCAACAGTGTAAGAGAGTTCCCCTTTCTCCACATCCTTGCCAACACTTGTTGTTTCCTGTGTGGTTGATTTTAGTCATTCTGACAGGTGTGAGGTGGTATCTCTTCATGGATTTCTTTTTTAAAGATTTATTTATTTATTTGAGAGAGAGAGGAAGAGAGAGAGCAAAGCGGGAGAGGGAGAGAGAAAATCAAGCAGACTCCCCACTGAGTGCTGAGGCCAACGTGGGGCTGGATTCCAGGACACTGAGATCATGATCTGAGCCAAAGTCAGATGGTTATCCTCCTGAGCCACCCGGGCGCTCCCTCATTGTGGTTTTGATTTGTATTTCCCTGATGATGAGTGACGTTGAGCATCTTTTCATGTATCTGTTGGCCATCTATATGTCTTCTTTGGGAAAATGTCTATTCATGTCTTCTGCCCATTTCTTAACTGTATTATTTGTTCTTTGGGTATCAAGTTTAAGTTTTTTTATAGATTTTCCATACTAACCCTTTATCAGATATGTCTTTGCAGTATCTTCTCCCATTCTGTAGCCAAACTAGGGAAAGAGCCCAAGTGTCCATCAGCTGATGAATGTATAAAGAAGATGTAGTATATGTACATATGATGGAATATCACTCAGCCATCGAAAAGAATGAAATCTTGCCATTTGCAATGATGTGGATGGACCTAGATGGTATTATGCTAAGCGAAATAAGTCAGTAAGAGAAATACAATTACTATATGATTTCACTCATATGTGGAATTTAAGAAACAAACCAGAGGAACATATGGCAAGGGTAAAAAAAAA
>NW_025410157.1:0-1565 GCF_002201575.2 Neomonachus schauinslandi
CCCCTCCCCCTGCTCGTGCACGCACTCTCTGTCTCTCTCTCTCTCTCTCTCATATAAATAAATAAAATCTTTAAAAAAATTTTAAAGTAGTTAAGCCAGTATGAAGAATTGTTAAGTAGGCATGAAGAATAGTTAACCAGGCATAAAGAAGAGTTAACTAGGCCTAAAGAATAATTAACTTGGTATAAAGAATAGGTAACCAGGCCTAGGGAATATTTAATCCGCTCACCGCAGAGGGCTCCTGACTTGGTGCCCAACAGGTGGGAGCGGTGTGCAGGGCCCCCGCTGCGGGGGCTGCACCTTACCCCATGACCGTGGGTTCTTAGGAACCCAAACTTCAGGGTGCGAGTGTGAGGTTAGGTCAGACTTGCTCAGGAGACCTGGGCCCATTCCCCAAGAAGGTTCCCAGGGTGCTCCCCACCCCATGTGACGGCCTCCCAGACACTGGCCGGGGGAGCCTGGGCCAGCCCACAAGAAGCCTGGGTGCCCAGCCACAGGGCTGGGGTGGGGCAGCTCTGACCTCCAAGGGTCCAGGCACCTAAATTAGGACAAGCTGTTGCAGAGGGTCCGAGGAGAGCTCGGTCCTCCCAGGCTCCAAGGGTGCAGTGCCGGGGGGCTTAAGGCAGAGCGGGCAGGCCAGGCACTGTGCTGGGGGCGGCTGGTGGCCGCGGCCCTCACCCTCCTTCCGGGACAGTGACCTCGACTCCGCGTTCCTCCTCCGCTGCACAGCTGCTGACCCCGTGTCCCGCGGCCCACGCCACCCATCACCCTGGTGACGGCTGCCTCTCTCCACCCTGGCCTGAGGGACACCTTTAGACTGCACACCTCGTGGGGGGACCACTCAAACCTCCCGCAGCTCCCACCACACTGACGACAAGGCTTGAGCTCTTGGATGGCCTAGAAAGACCCATGGTCTCCTCCTCCTGCGTCTCCCCACTCCCCCTTCAGCACATGGGCTCCCTTGGTGCCTGGAACACGCCAGGCCCTGCTTGGCCTCAGCCCTGCTCTGCTTGCTCCCTGGAGCGCCAGAAGCACATCCTCAGGCATCCTGGCAACCCTCACCCCCATTCCCTCCCTCCATTCAGGTGTGTGCACGTTCCCTGGCTACCTACCTGAAGAACCGTCCTGTGCTACAATCTGTTCTCTGACTCAGATCTACTGTCCTGTTCTTTTGGCGACCAAACGTAGCAGGGTTTGACTAGAGAAGTGGGGCCAGTAGTGTATCTCCCTGTCTATCCACCTATCTGCCCACCCATTCATCCTCCACCCATCCTCTCCCCCATCATCTCCCACCCACCCACCTATCCAGTCTACCCACCCATCCCTCCATCCATGCTCCCATTCATCCATGCATGCAATCATCCATTCACCCACTTACCCACCCATTCACCCAGCTACCCCCCATCCACCCACCTATCCATCCATCCCTCCATCCCTCCATCCACGCACCCATTCATCCATGCACTCATTCATCCATTCACCCATCAACCCACCTATCCATCCCTCCATCCCTCCATCCATCCATCCACCCATCCAGTCTATCCATCTATCCATCCATCCATCAT
>NW_025410157.1:1575-8866 GCF_002201575.2 Neomonachus schauinslandi
TCCATCCATCATCCATCCACCCATCCAGTCTATCCATCTATCCATCCCTCCATCCCTCCATCCATCCATCCACCCATCTATCCACTACCATCTACCCCTACCTCCCATCCATTTATTCATCCACCCATCCACTCACTTACTTATTCACCCACCCATGCATCCATTGACCCACCTGTACCCATCCATCCATTCATTTCACAAATGCTTTTGTCATGAAAAAATTTTGTATTTCTATGTAGGCAAACATCAGTCTTCCTTTATGGCTTTTTTGGTGGTTCTATTTGGCCTTTCTTCATTCCAAAATTATGAACACACATTGTCTATGTTTTTTCCAGTGCCTTTAAAAAAATTTTTTTTAAGTAGGCTCTATGCCCAGCGTGGAGTCCAGGGTGGGGCTTGAACTCACAACTCCGAGATCAAGACCTGAGCTGAGACTGAGAGTCGGATGCTTAACCGATGGAGCCACCCAGGTGCCCCTAGTGCTTTTATAATTTTGATTTTACATCAGAGTTTTTCATCTCTCTGGAATTTTCATTGGTGCAGTGTAAAATATGAATCTAATTGTATGTTTTTCCAGGTGGCTCCCCAGTCTCCCAGCATGACTTAGTGAAGGGTCCCGAAAGAAGCTTCTCTTGGACTTGCTTCCTCTGGAGATGTGCATCCATCCTTCAGACGTGTCCCAAGAACCCTAGGAGAGGGGAGAGGGATATGTGGGCAGCAGCCGGGTGTGGGGGACAGGCCTGGACATGAGCATCCCTCCATTGTGGGGCCTGCCACCATCTACCCACAGGAGCCCGGCGGCAGATAATGGCTCTGCCTGTGACCCTCACCTCCAAGTCACCCCCTGGGATCTGCTTGGGCTGGTCCCAAGTCCCCAGTGCAGTGGGATGGTGCTCATGTGGGGCACTTCCTGCAAGTGGAGGGTCTCCAGGACCTTCCAGGCCTGGGCAGGAATAGAGACAAAGAATCCGGCTGGGCAACTGCAGGCGTCCAGGCAAGCAGGGATGTACTGGGGGGGGAGGGGGGAGAATGAGGCTGGTTCCCAGACCAGAAGAGGCCTGTCAGGATGGCCACCGTGTGTCTCCTCTAGGCATGACCAGATTCACACGTGAAGTCTCCCGGAGAGCCAGTGGGCGGCTGCTCTCTGTCGCGGCCCATTTCAAGGACGGAACACCGGAAAAAAGGGGCACTGGAGCGGGGCTGGGTCAGAGGCCACGAGCAGGTGGCCTGGGTCTGGGCATCCAGGAGGGGGGCTGTCCTGAGGTGCCTCCGGCACTGGCACGTCACTGCCAACTGGGCAGGGAGGGACAGCGGGCAGTGCCTGAGGGTGGACCCTTGGGACCCTGTGGCCCAGCTGATGGTTTGAGGACTGGCTGCTCAGGTGAGAACCGTTGGGCCGTGGGCCCGTGACCTGGCCATTGGGCTATCGAGTCCCAGCTCTCTGGGATGCCACCAGCACTGGCTGGATGCACCGGACGTCCACACCACGTCACCTGCTTGCGGCCTCTGGTCCCGTCTCTCCGGGGAGGTCCGTGAGCCATGGTCTGCACCCCTGCCCGTCCTTTGTCCCCAGCACAGCTTCTGTGCAGGTGTCCCCGTGACGCTGAGCTGCAGGGGTCAGACCGGCAGGTGGCGCTGGCCACGCCCGAAGCCCAGGCCTTCGGCCCTGCAGGCCCCCCCCCCCCCCCCCCCCCGCACGGCTGAGTTGGCTTTATGACAGTGTGTTAGCATCACCTCAAATAGGCGGTTCCTGAGTCTGCTGTGGTGAGGCTGGCTGGTTGGGAGAGGAAAAGGCTCCCCCATGAAATCTCAGAGCGGTATGTGGGTGGTGGGGGCTCCTCTCGGGGCTCTGTGGTCCCGCACTCCACCCCAGGACCATGTTTCCCGTGGGTGGGCTGCGGAGTGACTCGGGGAGCCCCCAAGGTTAGGGCTCCAATTCAGTGCGTCGACCACACCGCCCCAACGTCAGAGCTGGAAGGACGTGACCCCTGCCTGGAGGCGGGACATCAGGCCAACAGGACCTTTGAGCCTCAAGGGCTAAGGGGGTGTGCGGGGCTGGGTCCCATTCCTCCTGACCCCGAGCACACGTGCACTTGCTGACTGGCGGGTCAGGTACTCGTGATGAGCAGTCTGGGAAGGGAGCGCCCCCCCGGGCCCCAGTGCCCACTAGCAAGCGAGGAGCGGGGAGAATGGCTCTCACCAGAGGGCAAAGCGTTCCTCACAAGGACGAGAGATGGTCTCTGTGTGGTTCTTCTCCTGGGACCTGCCTGAAGGCACACAGGTGTCCCATACGGCAGGGTCCGCTGGTGACCGGCCCAGGGCAGGCAGCTCCAGGCCCCTCTCAGGGGTGGAAGCCTGAAGGAGGTTCCCATATGTGGGCCAGAGCGGCACACCCACGTGTGGGCCAGGTGACCTCCAAAGTCCAAGAGACCCACTGAGTGTGGCAGCCCACCCTTCGTGGTGCTCAGTGCATCGTGACCGTCCAACCTGGAGGGACATTCCGACACGTCCCAGCAGCCAGATCCCTAGGAAGGCACCTGTGTGGCTGCCCCGAGTGGGGAAGGGTTCAGCCCCTGCCCCCACATAGGTGCCAACTAAGCAACCAGCCTTCTCCTGTCCCCAGCTCAGGGTGATGTCACCATGCCCTCTGCCTGATAACTGTGGAAAAGTCCACCCACCCTGAGCTCCATGTGGAGGCATTCTGCCTCCCAGCCGTGTGAGGCAAAGGCTTCAGGGTGTGTTTGCTGGCAGGAGTAGGGGAGACGGGTGCGGCCTGGGTTGGGCCGTGGGCACCACCGCCCAGAGAGTGCTGGACAGCCCACAGCGGTTCTCCCAGCCCACCTGGCTTCTGCGGCAGCCAGCCCTGTGGGGTGTATGGGTGTGCTTCGGCTGCCGCAACAAAATCCCACAGCCTGGTGGGGATTTAAACGGCAGACGTTAGCTTCTGGCGGTGCCAGCGGCTGGCGGTCCCCCATGAAGGGGTGGGCAGGCCTCTCGTCCTGAGCCGCTCTTGGCCAGGAAACAGCTGCCTCCCCTCTGTGTCCACCTCTCTTCTTGTAGGACCCCAGTCACACTGCGTTAGGGCCCATCCATCCTTTTTTTTTTTTTAAAGATTTTATTTATTTGTATATTAGAGAGAGAGAGAGGAGCAGACTCTGTGTTGAGCGCAGGGCCCGATGGGAGGCTCAGTTCCATGACCCTGAGATCATGACCTGAACCGGAATTAAGAGTAGGATGCTTAACCGACTGAGCCCCCCAGGCACCCCCTATCTGCCCTTTCTACAACCGCAGCCAGTGAGGGGACTGTCTGGGGCCTCTGGTTCCCACTAGGCCCACTGTGAGCTGGATTTGGGGCAAGACCTCTTCTCTGACCCGTGGACCTCCGTGGCTGACTGGGGTCTCTGCAGAGCCAGGATAGAATACCCCAGAGGTTCAAGGAACTCCCTTTGCTCCGGGACACCATGACCCTTGAAAATGGCCACAGGTCCCTCTGGGGAAGGCTTAGGAGCCCATTCATGGTCTTTATGTGTGCCTAAATGATAGGGTCCATCCTGACCAGCCCTAGAAACGGGGAGGAGGTCAGGGGTCCCCATTATGGTGGCTCAAGCTGGGATTTTGCCCAACAGACCTGGAATTGTCCTCTTGTAGCTTAGCTCTGCGTTGATTCCCTTCCGAGGGTCCCTGCGATTGAGGAGCCTTCACGACTGCCACGGCTCAAAGACTTCTGATTCCCTCTCCCCCTGGGTGACTTACTCTGGTATTTGGCACCCACCACACCAGGGCCACCTCATCCCCACTGAGAGCAGGTGACCCAGTTCCATCGCAACAGCTCTGGCCTGCGACTTCTTAGCCACGTGCTGCCTGGAGCGTCCTGACCGTGGCTGAGGGGCAGGCTGCCCATGATAGACGTGCTCCGCACCCGACTCTGGGAGCCTCGGGCTTTTCCTCCACACCCACACCGGTGAGTCTCCATGGTGGCCCAAGGAATTTTTAAGCCCACCAATGCTAGACCCCACCTCCAGATTTCATGGGTCCATGAGCATTTTCCCCCAAATGCTCCCCATGACTCTAACGCAGAGCCGAAGCTGAGAACCTGGCGCTGGAAGCTTGCTCCTCGTGCTGTGGCCCACGTTTTGGTGGATTGTCTTCTGGCTGGCACAGTTTCTGCAACAGGCGCACTGTGTGTGGGTCCCTGCCTGCCTCCGGGATGTTTTCTTTGTGTTTGGTGTCTGCTGGCTGGGACAGGTGTGCCTCATTTAGGTATAAATCCCGGCTGGTTTCCTGAATTCCGGTCTGTGCCATGCTATCCTTATTGTTAGGAAACCCTTAGCCATTAGTTTTGCAGATCTTTCTTCTGCCCCTTCTCTCTTCTGTTACCCCAGCGACGCACGTCAGACTGCTTGAAATGATTTATTCCAGGGCTTTTGTTTGCCCTGTTCTACTTGGTTCCCCTGTTTCCCCTCTTTGTTTCAGTTTGGGTGATTTCTGGACTCATCGAGAAGTTCAGGGATTCTTTCCTGTCTGTGTTGACTGTGTTCCTGAGCCTGTTGAAGGCATTCTTCATCTGCGTGGCACTGTTCTTTGTTTCTAGCATTTCCATTTCCGGTCTCCATCCCTGTGATGGGACACCCCACCTTTTCCTTCACGTTGCTGACCTTTCCCGCCAGAGCTGAACACAAATCCTGCCAGACAATCCTAGCTTCTAAGTCCCCTCTGAGTCTGGTTCTGTTGATTTTCCTGTCTGGATTGTGGGTCTCTTCTTTCGTGTGTGTGTCTTGTAATCATTGACCGAAAGACAGAGATCGTCCGTAGGACCGCAGAGACTGAGGTTACTGGTTATTGCTATCTCGAAACGGCGCTCCTCCCCAGTGTGGCTGCCTGCGTTGAGTCTGGAGGCTGGGAGGTGACTGGGTCTGGGTTTTGTGGTTGTGGTTTCTTCGCTGTGTCCATTGACACAAATCCCTCTGGCATCACCTTGTGCTGAGGGTTGAGGCTTGTTTGCTGGAAGCAGTTTCTCAATGTTCCTGCTCCACCTTTGGCTCCAGGCCTCCCCGGTGCACCCCCACCTCGGGCTCCCTGAGATGGAGCACGGAGCACCCAGCTTATTCCTTGGTCTGGCTGTCCCGGCATGGGGGGTGGGTGGGGTGGGGGTGGTGTGTGTGTGTGTGTGTGTGTGTGTGTGTGTGTGTGGTGGGGGGGGCAGGTTGCCCTCGTCCAGCCCCACCTCTAGGCAGGCCTCGTGTCCTTGGATCTGGGTGGACTTTTACAGGGACCCCGTTTTCCTCTCCAGGGACAGACCTCCAGAGGGCCAGGCCCAGGATGTATTCTGAGTGAAGACAATGAAGGGACACCTTCAAAGACTTCAAGCTCAGATTCCTAGACCCAGAAAAATATCTTCCCAAACTGATTAGAGGGGCTGGAACTTAAGGATGGCAAAGCTGCAATCCCAGCTCTCTGACGGTTTAAGAAAAGCTATGGTTTTATAGGTTTCCCAGCTTCTCTTGTTTTCTTAGGATAATTATTGTTCCAGCTTTCTTTTTTTTTTTTTTTTAAGAGTTTTATTTATTTGAGAGAATGAGAGAGAGCATGAGAGGGAGGAGGGTCAGAGGGAGAAGCAGACTCCCCGCTGAGCAGGCAGCCCGATGCGGGACTCGATCCCCGGACTCCAGGATCATGATCTGAGCCGAACGCAGACGCTTAACCGACTGAGCCACCCAAGAGCCCCTTGTTCCAGCTTTCTGCATCCCAGGCAGAACCCTCCCCTGTATGATTTCTTACAACTTAATGACGTTCTCTGAGAGACCTAATATGTAATTAATAGTGTTACTCAGATTCTCTAGGTGCTTAGTTTCTGTTGTGTAGTGCGTGTTCCAGAAACTTCAGGAAGGCAGTCACAACACAGCCTCCTGCACCCATCCCCCCAGCCCCCTGGCAGGTGCTTGGCTTCCACTCATCAGGCTCAGGCGGCCTTGATCGGGACTGGCAAAGGGGCAGGGGAGGCAGCTGAGCCAGAAGCCTGGCTCCACCCAGGGACAAGTGGCCAGGCGGAGAAGGCCTTCCACAGGGCTCTGTCCGCCTGGCGCTCTGGTGAAGGGCCCAGGCTTTGGAGATCCCGCGGGCATGCTAAATGAACATGTGCGAGCTGTCCCTAGCGGACAGAGCTGACAGGCGGGGCAGCCTCGACCACCTTCCTTCACCTGCAGTTCCTCCTGACTGGACAGGAGGCTCCTCCTGAGGGCCAATGGAGCCTTTTCCAGGAGTGGGGTTGCCTTCTGAGGCAACACTCACTCACTGGGTCCCCTGTGACCGCCAGAGATGGTTCACCACACTGGCCTTCGGTTTTCTTTTCCTCTGAAAATCGCACTCCACCGGAGAGACGAGTGGGTGTGCCTGGGCTTGGCTGGCTGAGCAGAAGCAGGTGAGGGACCAGGTCGATGGACTAGGGCAGTGAGAAGGTGGACAGGCCCTGCTTAGGCCCAAAGATAACCTGCCCATCCTTGTCCCTGACGCCCACCTATGAGCGACCCCCTGGGCCCCTGGATGTCCTGAGCACCCCCTCTTCCCTGTGTGCCCCTGGGCCCCTCAGTGTCCTGAATGGCCCCTGCTGTCCCCACTTCCCCTTCCCTGTCTGCCTCTGGGTCCCTGAGCGGCCCCTTGGTGCCCTGAGTGCCTCTGAAGCTGTATTTCCCCCACCCCCACCCCTTCGCTGTCCTGAGCGCCCCCGGGGTCCCTTGAGGCCCTGAGCGCACGCCCCTCCCGTGCGCACCTCCAGGCCTCTCGGTGCCCTGAGCGCCCCCGCTGTCGGGCCCGCCGCAAGTGGCGGGCCCGCCCCGTGACGCATTTCCAACCACCAGGAACGTCGGGCCCGGTCGAGCGCGCGCCCGCCACCTAGGGCGCGCGCCTCGTGCACGCGCGCCCGCCACGTGACCTCACAGCAGCCAACCGGCGCGCAGGGATTTGGGGGGCAAAGCGCGGCCCCGCGAGCAGTTGCGGCGGGAGAGCGGCGGGCCGAGAGCGTGACTCGCCCGCTCCGGCGCTGCCTGCTTCCCCGCCGCCGCCTCCCGCCGCCGCGCGCAACCATGTCCGAGGAGAAGCCCAAGGTAAGGGCCGGAGGGCGCGGGCCGGGGCCCCTGGGACGGCCCCGCGCCCGCGCCGTCTCCGCCGCGGCCCCCTCCTCCCCGGCCCGGCCCAGCCCGACCCGCGCCCGGAGCCCTCCGCGACCTCGGGATTCGAGGGGATAGGCGGCGTCTGCGGGGCTTCCCAGCGCCCTGGGCCTCCTGCCCCTCCCCCC
>NW_025410158.1:0-8862 GCF_002201575.2 Neomonachus schauinslandi
AGAAACTATCTCAAAATTTTAAAGAGAGAACAACTTATATATATATACCAAAAACACGGGTAACTACTATGAAGGGATAGAATATGACTCTAAAAATGAAAAATAAAAATGTTTTTTTTAAAAAAGGGATTTATAAGATGTTGGTTGAAAAAGGGAAAAAGAGGGCGCCTGGGTGGCTCAGTTGGTTGAGCGATTGCCTTCGGCTCAGGTCATGATCTTGGAGTCCCTGGATCGAGTCCCACATCAGGCTCCCTGCTCGGCAGGGAGCCTGCTTCTCCCTCTGACTCTCTCCCCTCTCATGTGCTCTCTCTCTCTCATTCTCTCTCTCTCTCAAATAAATAAATAAAATCTTTAAAAAAAAAAGAAAAAAGAAAAAGGGAAAAAGAAAAATTCAAAAAAAAGAAAAAAGAAAAGACAGTTAAAAAAATCAACTTTGAAAGACTAAAGAATCATGGTAAAAAAGCCATGAATTCTATATGCGGTATTCCCCTAGCGCTGGAGTTCTGCCGTTCTCATTGATCGGTAAACTTGGTCTTGGCTGGCTGTTGTCGCTGATCTTCTGGGGGAGGCGCTGTTGCAGTGGTTTCCAAATGTCTTTGCCGGAGGCGGAATTGCCCCACCCTTACCCGGTCCTGGCTAAGTAATCTGCTCTGGTTTGGTCTCCAGAGCTTTTGTTCCCTGCGAGCTTTCCGTACAGCTTTGGAGGCGGAGAGTGAAAATGGTGGCCTCCCAATCTCTGCCCTGGAGGAACCGACAATTTGGGGCCCCGCTCCTCAGTGAGCCCCCAGAGAAAAGCCGTCAGTCACTCCCTTGTCCCCAGTCTCTGGCCGCACTCCATGCTCACCCAGCCTGTGACCGACCATTTCTATCTCTGGCAGCCGAGCCCGGGTGGAGTCTCCAAACCCAGCAGATCCCTGTGGTGCACTCCCGCGTGGCTCCTCCTGGGGGAGGAAGGTGAGTCTCCCCGGATCTGCCGCTTGTTGGGTCCCTGCTGGAGGAGCAGGGGCCCGACTGTGCCGTGGATCACGGTTTATGGCAACCCTGAGCTGAGAGCCCACGCCTAGGCTCCACCTCTGCAGCCGGCTTCCCTGTTCCGATACCTGGGAGTTCTGCCGCACTCAGGCACCCCCGGTCTTTCTGTGACCCCGAGGGTCCCGAGACCACACTGTCCCAGAGGGTTCCACCCCCCACTTAGCCACCAGAGTGACGTCCCTCAGCGGAGCAGACTTTTAAAAGTTCCGATTTTGTGCCCTGCGGCTCTATCACTTGCCAGAAGCGGCCGACGGAGGCCCCTCCCCCGCCGTTTATCCTCCCGAATATCGCCTTGGGTTCACTTCTCTGCAAGTCCTACCTTCCAGAAAGTGGTCGCTTTTCTGATGAGAGTTGTTGCTCTTCTTTTCTTCGATCTCCTGTTGAGTTTGTAGGTGTTCAGAATGGTTTGATCCCTATCCAGCTGAATTCCTGAGAGGAGACGAAATCTAGGTCTCCTACTCCTCTGCCATCTTGCTCCGCCCCCACTCTGTGATGTCTTTTTAATCATGTCACCTTCTTTTCTGGGAAAGGCATAGTGATAATTTGTGTGTGGAGCTCATGACATAGCCACACTCTCTCAGCAGATCAAGGACACTTGCTCCATATGTTTGCTTTCATTATTAATAGCATGTCCACATTTCAGATGAATATCATGCAAAATTAACCTAATTATGCATGGCAGCTAATTTTCTGAGTGATAGGCATGTTTTTAGGGACTTTTTTTTTTTTTAATTGTGGAGAACACTCAAATTGCAGCTGGGAGGTTTTGGTAGTGATTAGAGTGAGAGAGAGAGAGGGAACAATCTGGTGGACTTCCAGGAGGAATCCTCTAAAAGAGGGAAGAGTTATTGTCCTTTTTATTTAAGAAGCTCATCTGGGCATTTAAGGCTTGCATGAATATTACATTATTCAATAACATCCTTTTCCAGACTTCCTCCCTATTTCTTCCCTTTGTATCATCTTTGCTCCATCTCTGAGTGACTACCCAAATCAGGTATTTTCCAAATAGGTTTGCCTCAACTGTTAATTGGAAACAATTGCTAATGCTACCAGGAATGATGTTGAGAAAGACTCTGGGACTGTGTCTCATTTAACAAGAAACACAGTGATGTGAAGCCAATTTGTGATGCCTGCTCATATCTGCCCACTTTTTCACTCTTCTTGATCTCTGAGGTCCCAGTCCTCTTGCCATCATCTTTTCCCATCTGGACAATGTCAATGCAATCTTAATTATGTCCCTGCTAACATGCTTGTCTTATCCCCACTCTTGCCTCCACATAGCTGCCAGATACCCGCTAAATCTTGCTAGGAACACAGGGACTTGGTGTGAGGCAATTCTTCATTGAGTAGACCTGTCCTGTATATTGCAGGGTGTTTAGCATTCTTGGACCTCCCTAAATGGCACTAGTATACTCAAATCATTGTGACAACCAAAAATGTCCCTACATGTTTCCAAATGTCTCCTGGGGGTGGCCATACTGTCTCTGTTGAGAATTATTGTTGACATAATATTTTAGGGGAAAAAATACATCTTATCCTTGTTCAAAAACATTTGATGATAAAAAATAAAACTAAAAGTGAATGTTTCTATGACTTAACATTTTACTTAGGATAAATTCCAACTCTTCACCATGACTTTTAGACCCTGCTTGCTGATTGTGTTTCAACCACTCTGACTATGTATTCCAATGCCACATCAAGCTTGGATGCCCCTGAGAGCCTTTTCCCCACATCTGTTTCTATGCTTGGAGTGTCTGTCCCATCCCCTCTCCCTAATCCTAATTTTCACATGTGGGCTCCTTCTCTTCCTTAAGGTCTCAGCCTATCTATCACCTCCTCAGACAGCCTTATCTGATTCTGATCACTTTATATAAGTAGGCACCCCTCCAACGGGGTTTTCTTCTATTACTGCCTTCTATTTGTTACCTTTATAGCACTTTCTCAATTGTAATCCTATATTCATTTACGTGTTGACTTTACTGTTTGTCTTTTGTCACTAGCTCCATAGGGCAGAGATGACGTCTGTTTGGTTCATGACTCTATGACCTATATAAGTATGGAGACCTTTAATGGATTTGAAGGGATCTGCTACAGAGGGGAGCTAAGCTTACTTCCCAGATGGGTCTGGGGAATACCCAAAGCATTCCCACCCCAATTTGGTGCAGCAATACTTGGCAGTAGGAGCAAATGGATGGTGCTCTGTGTGTCTAGTTACCAAAGAGCCTCAGACAGCCCCCCCCCCCCATAAGTGGCATGGAAAAGTTCTTCTGTATCTGAATTTGGAAATAGCTGGGAGAGGACTCTTGGGTCTGAAGGAGACATGTGGATGTCAGAGTCAATGTGGATCTACTACCTCCACCATGCCAAGATTCAATGAGATTCAGTGCCCTATCTTTCACCTCCACCCTGGGGTATCTGAGATCTCCCATCCAAAAGAGGGTAGGCAGGAGAAAACACTGACTTTTAATCCTGAAATTTTTGCATTTATCTGGTAAAGATGAGTATACTAGAGGTAACTAGATTAAGTTCATGCACCAGGCAAAAAGGAAACTTAACTTAAAAACTGAGTTCAGTTATAGAAAGTTACATTTTTACACGTTGAGTTTTGTGACTGAAAGTTCATAGCATGTGTAATGATAATAAATGTTAATAACAACTATCCTGACTTACACTCTATAGCTCTTTACATAATCACATCTGTTTGGTTCTTACAATGACGCACTGAGAATTTGCTAAAGCTGGGCTCTGAATCTAGGTGTTCTCTCTCTGGTAGCTTGTGTCCTTGTTACGAGGCCCTGTGCTGCAACCTGGAGCTTTCAGGGAAGATTAGAAATTTAGATTAGATAACATGAAGCCTGTTTGTCTTGGAATCCTGAGTTGACTGGCTGCCTGCCTAAATAACCTATTGTTTAGATCTGCCTGGAAGAGGTGGATGGAGATCTGGGATCTGCAGTTGGTGTTTCCTGGAGTCTCCTGGACCATCAGAAGCTTGATATCTCTCAGCACTTCTCCTTGGCCCCACTCAACAGAGCCCTAGAAGTAGGCGTGGTTGGATGGGTTCCTAGCAGCCTTTCTGGCAGAAGAGTTTGAGGCTGGGAGAGGTCTGTTGGTTATGGG
The DNA here is from genome assembly GCF_002201575.2 of Neomonachus schauinslandi. Lineage (NCBI taxonomy): Eukaryota > Metazoa > Chordata > Mammalia > Carnivora > Phocidae > Neomonachus > Neomonachus schauinslandi. The sequence goes on from NW_025410158.1 coordinate 4,150, forward strand.
TTGAGGCTGTGTTGCAAACAACCCCCTGCTGAGCTCAGAGACTTGAAGGAGGCTCTTAAACTTCTCAGTACTTATGTGCTCCACATGGGGCCAGAGGGGACGTTGCTCTGTGCAAGCCTCTCATCAGGCCATGGGTGCCTGTTAGGCTACTAGTTCTAGTACTAAATCTTACCTGCTATTGTCAAGGTTGAATGCTGAAATTAATATTAATAGTGTTACCACCAAACAGAACATTTACTGAACATCTATTATATGCCAGGCACCAAGCTAAACTCTTTCCAATATTAGCTCATTTAATTTTTATAATAATGCAATATAGGAGATAACCATTATTGCCTCTATTTCACTGAAGATGATTTGAGACTTAGAGATATTTGGAAATAATATCTAACGTCACATAGATGCACCTTGTTCTGTCTGGCTTTAGAGTGGATTCTAGATCACTATGCCATACCTTACAATCATAATCATGGCCATCACAGTTGCCACTATATGTCAGGTACTGTGAGCAGTGCCTTATGACTAAGGAAAGCTCTACAATTACATGTGGGCTATGCCAGAAGACTTTCATGGGCAACTCCACATTGCTGCTAACAAAACCTTAGTGTCAATTATTGACACCTCAGCTGGACTCATCAGTGTGAACATCAGAAGTGTGAAGGTACCACAAAGGCCTAAGCTGTCCTTCAATCTGTGGCTAGACCTGGGCTTTGGGCAGGGGCTGATAAAGCTGTATTGACACTCCTGTCAGCAGAGCAGAAACTGCATATCCACTTGGCTCTCTGGATGAAGCTCCTAATGTCACTAAGGAATCTACAGCCAGGGTAATCCAGAATTGACTGACTTATTTTTGAAACCTATGATTATTTTGCTTAGTGGGTATTGCTGTCCCCATTTTACAGATGGAGAATGTGAGACCTAGAAAACCTAAGTGAGGTATCTGAAGATGTGTAACTAGTAAGTGACAGAGCTGAAATTTGTCTGTCCTGTTCTGATGCTGGTGTTCATGTAATCTCCATTTCTCTGGTCCTCAATTATTACCAATCTCTGAAAATTTCCTCCTTTAATTTTCTTCCCTTCAGTATGACAGTAAAACAGATCTAAGGTGCTTGCAAAAAACCATTTGCCCTCCCAACATATATACACATGTCTTCTATGTGAAATTCTGATGAGAATTATTTAAATAATATGTCCATAGAGATTTCACCCTTCTTTCCAAATTTGTCCTACAGAGGAAGTTGGGTGGCTAAAGTTTACTGGTATGCCAGTGGTACAGTTTGCAGCAATGTTTTGCAGATCTGATGATCATCAGAATTATCTGAGAGTTTTTGAAAAATACTCATGCCTGGGTCAACTCCAGGGGTGGTATAGAGAGAAGAAATCTGTGTTTTTATTTTTTCACTCTTTTAAAAATTAAATTATTAAATTCCAGTGTAGCTAACATATAGTATTATATTAGTTTCAGTGTACAGTGTAGTGATTCAACAGTTCTATACATTACTCAATGCTTATCATGATAAGTGTACTCTTTATTCCCCATCACCTATTTCACCCATTCACTCATCCATCCCCTCTGGTAACCATCAGTTTGTTCTCTATGGTTAAGAGTTAAGAGAAATCTGTGCTTTTAACAATCCATACTCCCCATGGGTTTGGTAGCTATTGATGAAGAAGATAAAGCCCTGGCCTATGAGCTTGGAGTCCTGGGTTCCTATCAGGGTCTGTCAGTGACTTGTTTCATAACTTTAATTAAATAACTTTTTCTGTGTCAACCTTTGTTTCTCCAACTATCAAATAAGGGGAATTGGAATAAGTTAGGGGTCTCAAACTGGTTTCTGGTAGGATCAATGTTCTTGGCATATGTGTTTTGTTTGAACTGTACACAGAGGTGATATTAAAAATATTTCACAAGTATAGTGCAAGTGCTGATCAAGTCAACCAGACACTGACCATAATGCCAAAACAGCATCCTTGAGGTAACTTGTTAGTTAGGTGTTAACTCTTTAGTCACTGGATGGTGGAACAGACTGACATTCTGGGGCAGGCCAGGGATGCCAGAGTGGTGGTGAGAGTCATTTGGAGAGCCTGGGATAATGACTGCTTACCAATTTAAATGTAAGGATGTCACTATTTTTACAACACCTACAGCACAGCCGGTGAGTACCAGATGCCTACCAGCCTTACCTATATAGTAATTTTCTTTTCCTTTATTATTATCACTTAGTTTTATTATTGTTAGAATATTAAATTAAATATCAATACTTAAGTACAGGGGAATTTTTCATTTATAAACCTGGATATACAGCTTCTCTTGAAAAAAAAAAAAATCTGGGGGGTGGAGCAAGATGGCGGAGGAGTAGGAGACCTGGATTTCGTCTCCTCTCAGGAATTCAGCTGGATAGGGATCAAACCATTCTGAACACCTACAAACGAAACAGGAGATCGAAGAAGAGAAGAGCAACAACTCTCTCATCAGAAAAGCGAACCACTTTCTGGAAGGTAGGATGTGCAGAGAAGTGAATCCGAGGCGATATTCGGGAGGATAGACGGCGGGGGAGGGGCCTCCGTCGGCCGCTTCTGGCAAGTGATAGAGCCGCGGAGCACAAAATCGGAACTTTTAAAAGTCTGCTCCGCCGAGGGACGTCACTCTGGTGGCTAAGCGGGGGGTGGAACCCTCCGGGACAGTGTGGTCTCAGGACCCTCGGGGTCACAGAAAGACCGGGGGTGCCTGAGTGCAGCAGAGCTCCCAGGTATTGGAGCAGGGAGCCAGCTGCAGAGGCGGAGCCCAGGTGCGGGCTCTCAGCTCGGGGTTGCCATAAACCGTGATCCGCGGCACAGTCGGGCCCCTGCTCCTCCAGCAGGGACCCAACAAGCGGCAGATCCAGGGAGACTCACCTTCCTCCCCCAGGAGGAGCTGCACGGGAGTGCACCACAGGGATCTGCTGGGTTTGGAGACTCCACACGGGGTTGGGTGCCAGAGATAGAAACACGCGGTCACAGGCCGGGCGAGCACGGAGTGTGGCCGGAGACCGGGGAGACAGGAGTGACTGACGGCTTTTCTCTGGGGTCTCACTGAGGAGTAGAGCCCCGAGTTCTCGGCTAGTCTGGGGCGGAGATTGGGAGGCCGCCATTTTCATTCTCCGCCTCCAAAGCTGTACGGAAAGCTCGCAGGGAACAAAAGCCCCGGAGAGCAAACCCGAGTAGATTACTTAGCCGGGAGGGGGCAAGGGCGGGGAAATTCCACCTCTGGCAGAGACATTTGGAAACCACAGCAACAGGCCCCTCCCCAGAAGATCAGCGAGAACAGCCAGCCAAGACCAAGTTTACCGATCAATGAGAACGGCAGAACTCCAGTGCTAGGGGACTACTGCACATAGAATTCATGGCTTTTTTACCATGATTCTTTAGTCTTTCAAAGTTAATTTTTTTAACTGTCTTTTTGAATTTTTCTTTTTCCCTTTTTCAACCAACATCTTATCAATCCCTTTTTTAAAAAAAAAAAACATATTTATTTTTCATTTTTAGAGTCATATTCTATCCCTTCATAGTAGTTACCAAATTTTTGGCTTATATATATAAGTTGTTCTCTCTTTAAAATTTTGAGATAGTTTCTTCTAACAGATCAAAATATACCCTAAATCTCTAGTATATGGTGTTTTCTACTCCCCTGCCTGATCACATCCTCTCCCTTTTTTTTTTCTTTTTCTTTTTTCTTTTTTTAAATCCTCTTCTTTCTTTTTTCAAACAACTTCTTATCAATTCCTTTTATAAAATTTTTTATAATTTCCATCTTTACACTCATATTCCATCCCTTCATTTTATCAACCCTTATATTTGTATATATATATAAGTTTTCCTTTCTTTAAAATTTTGGGAGGCACTTTCTTCTAAAAGACCAAAATACACCCCAAATCTAGTGTGTGGCACTGATCTATATACCAGCCTGATCTTAGTTGATCACATTCTGGTGTTTTGTTGTTGTTGTTGTTTTGTTTTGTTCGTTTTTGTTTTTATCTTTACCTTTTTTTTCTTTTTCTTTTTTCTCTCTTTCCCTTTCTTTTCCCACTGCTTCAGGTCTTTTCTGATTTGTTTGGAGTATATTTTCTGGGGACGTTGTTACTCTGCTAGCATTTTGTTCTCTCATTAATCTATTCTCCTCTGCACAAAATGACGAGATGGAAAAACTCACCTCAACAAAAAGAACAAGAGGTAGTACCGACTTCCAGGGACCTACTCAATACGGACATTAGTACGATGTCAGATCTAGAGTTCAGAATCATTACTTTAAAGATACTAGCTGGGCTTGAAAAAAATATGGAAGTTATTAGAGAAACCCTTTCTGGAGAAGTAAAAGAACTAAAATCCAACCAAGTAGAAATCAAAAAGGCTATTAATGAGGTGCAATCAAAAATGGGGGCACTAACTGCTAGAATAAATGAGGCAGAAGAGAGAATCAGTGATAGAGAAGACCAAATGATGGAAAATAAAGAAGCTGAGAAAAAGAGAGATAAACAACTACTGGATCACGAGGGCAGAATTCGAGAGATAAGTGATACCATAAGATGAAACAACATTAGAATAATTGGGATCCCAGAAGAAGAAGAAAGAGAGAGAGGGGCAGAAGGTATAATGGAGCAAATTATAGCAGAGAACTTCCCTAATTTGGGGAAGGAAACAGGCATCAAAATCCAGGAAGCACAGAGAACGCCTCTC
>NW_025410159.1:0-8860 GCF_002201575.2 Neomonachus schauinslandi
CCATATGTTTATATTTTATTTTGTTTCCCATGTGTTTGAAATCATATCCAAAATAGCATCTCTAGGACCAATGTCAAGGAGAATTCTACCTATGTTCTCTTCTATAAAATAAAACAAAACAAAAAAGGTCTTACATTTAGGTCTTTAATACATTTTAGTTTGATTTTTGTGTGTGATATAAACTAGCAATCTAGTTTTAGTACTTTGCATATAGTTGACCAGTTTTCCCACCATGATTTACTGAAGAGACAGTCCTTTCCTTAATGTATATTCTTGCCCTCTTTGTGTAAATTAATCAAACATATATGTGTGAGATTATTTCTGGGTTGTCTATTCTGTCCCATTGATCTATGTGTCTCATTTCATGTCAATACCACACTGATTTGAACGGTATAGTTTGTATTATACATTGAAATCAGGGAGCATATGTCTCACTTTTTTCTTTTTCTCAAAACTGTTTTGCCTATTTGAGGTCTTTTGTGTTTCCATGCAAATTTTAGAATTATTTGTTTTACTTTTCTGTGAAAAATGTGATTGGCATATTGGTAGGGATTTTACTGAATCTCGTTGTTGCCTCACCAGAGGTACTAACGTGCAGATTTCTTTGAGTAGTATGGGCATTTTAACAATATCAATTCTACCAATCTATGAACATGAAATTTCTTTCCATTCATTTGTCATTTATCTACTTACATCAATATCTTATAGTTTCCACTGTACAAGTCTTTTACCTCCTTGCTTAAATTTATTCCTTGAAAAATTATTTCTTGATATTTTTTTCATTTTGATATGATTACCAATGGGATTTTCTTGATTTCTCTTTCTAAAAGCTCATTATTATTGTATAAAAACAGAATAAAGGTCGCCTGGGTGGCTCAGTGGATTAAGGGTTTGCCTTCAGCTCAGGTCATGATCCTGGAGTCTTGGGATTGAGTCCCACATCAGGTTCCCTGCTCAGCACGGAGTCTACTTCTCTGCCCCTCCCCTGGCTTGTGCTCTATCTCTTGCTCCTTCAATTGCTCTCAAATAAAGAGATCTTTGAAAAAAGCGGAATAGATTTTTATATATTAATTTTATACCTTGTAACATTACTGAACTTATTTATTAGTTCTAACAGAGTCTGGTAGCCATTCACATTTTCTATATATATACTATCATATCATCTGCAAATGATAGCACTGCTTCTTCCTTGCTGACTTGCCAATGCCTTTTATATTACCTTTCTTTAAAAAAAAATCTAATTGCTTCAACTAGGGCTTCTAATGCTATGTTGACTAACAGTGGGGATTGCGGGTATTCTTGTCTTGTTCCTAATATGAGAGTAAAAACTCTCAACTCTTCATCATTATATTTTAGTAGTTGGTTTGTCATAAATGGCCTCTATTATGTTGATGTACTTCTCCTCTATACACACTTTGTTGAGAATTATAATAAATAGATGTCAAATTTTTTTCAGATTTTTTTCTAAGTTTATTGAGATAATCAATGGTTTTTATCTTTAATTTTGTAACTGTGATCTATCACATTGACTGAGTTATATATGTTGAATCATCCTTGCCTCCCTGGAATAAATACCACTTGAACATGGTATATAACTCTTTTAATGTACTCTTGAATTCAGTTTGCTAGTATTTTGTTGAGGATATTTGCATCTATGTTCATCTGTGATATATAAATATAAACATATATAATATAAAATATATAAATAATATATACAATATATATAAAATATTATATCATACATCATATATATCATACATGATATAATATAAAATAATAGTTCACATATATTTTTTTCTTTTCTTTTCTTTTCTTTTTTCTCCTGTGGTGTCCTTGCCTAGTTTTGGTATCTGGGTAATGCTAGTCTTGTAAAATGAGCTTGGAAACATTCCAACTGCTCTGAGTTTTTGGAAGATTTTGAGAAGTATAACTATTAGATATTCTTGAATGTTCATAGAATTCACTAGTAAAGCCATCTATTGAACTTTTGTTTGTGGGGAGGTTTTTGATTACTAATTCAATCTCCTTATTAGTAAAATGCAAATTCAGATTTTCTATTTCTTCATGATTCATTCTGGGAAGATTGTAAATTTCTAGGGATTTATCCATCTTTCTAGGTTGTCTAATTTATTGGCATATAAATCTTCTTGGTAGTCTCTTATGATACTTTGTATTTCTGTGGCATCATTTGTGCTTTCTTTTGCATTCCTGATGTTAATTATTGGAATGCTTTTATTCTTCTTGAGTCTAGGTAAAGGTTTGTTAATTTTGTTTACCTTATAAAAGAAGCAGCTCTTAGCTTCATTGATGTTTTTGTATTTTCTCTTATTAAAAAAAATATTTTATTTTTAAGTAATCTCTACACCCAACATGGGGCTCCAACATGGGGTCACCCACCATGGGGTTCAAACATGCGGCACAAACCTGGGATCAAAAGTTACACATTCCACTGACTTAGCCAGCCAGGTGACCTTTATTTTCTTTTTATTATCTATTGTATTTATTTCCAATCAGATCCTCATTATTTATTTCCTTCAACTAACTTTTTCCTTTGTTTGTTCATATATATATCTATATATCTATAGATATATAAGGAAACTAGAAAATACATATATATTTGGGGGGATTCATTGTTTTTGTTTGTTACAAGCCTGTGTTGCTATTAAATTCCATTAGAACCATGTTTGCTGTATCCCATAGATTTTGGTATGCCATATTTTCTGTTTTAAATTGTCTTTTTTTAAAGTTGTTATTTGTGTTTTCCATAGAGCTTGTTTGTTCCTCATATAGTTTGTATATTAACCCATTATTAGTTGATGGTTTGCAAATGTTTTCTTATTCCATAGGTTGCCTTTTACTTTTCTTGGTTGTTTCCATTACTTTGTAGAATCCTTTTAGGTTCATGTAACCTCACTTGTTTATTTTTGGTTTTGTTGCCTGCACTTTGCTGTCATATCAAAAATACGTGATCAAGACAAATGCCGAAGAGGTATTTCACTATGTTTTCTTCCAAGAGCTTTACAGTTTCAAATCTCACAGTTAATTCTTTAATCCATTTCAATTTAATTTTTATGAGTAATGTGAGCTAAAAGTCTAGAGTCTTTCTTTTACATGTGGATATTCAGTTTTCCAATCACCAATTTTGAAGAGAATATTTTTCCCCATTTGTATATCCTTTTCACCCTTGTAAATGATTGATTTGAAGTATATCTGTGGCTTTATTTCTTGGATCTCTGTTTGGTTTCATTGTCTATGTGTCCATTTCTTAAATCTAGTACTACATTGTTTTGATTGCTCCTTCTTTTATAATTGATTTTTAATTCAGACTGTGACTCCTCCAGCTTTGTTTTTGTTCAGAGTGCTTTAGATATTTGGAGTCTTTGTGTTCCCTGTGAATTTTAGGGTTTTTTTTTTTTTTCTATTTCTTTGACGAATGCATTGAAATCTTGAAGGAATTGCATGCAATCTGAATATAGCTTTTGGTGGATGAATATTGTAACAAATAATCCTTAACTTAAATATTATATTAATTAATTTTAACAACCAATTCTTACAACCAAAGAACATAGGTTCTCTTCACTTATCTGTGTCTTTTTCAAGTTCTGTTGATCAATTTTTTATAACTTTTAGTGTGGAGCTCTTTCACCTCCATGACTAAATTTTTCCTAAGTATTTATTCATTAGATATTATTGTAAATGGATTATTTTCTTAATTTCTCTTTCGGATACTTCATCATTAGTGTATTATTGTATATTGATTTTATATCCTGCAAGTTTACTGAGTTTGTTTATTAGTTCTAACAATTATTTGATAGAGTCTTCTGTGGTTTTCTGGATACAAGATGATATAATCTGTAAGAAGAAGCAAGTTAGATTATTTATTTCTGATTTGAATATCTTTTATTTTTTCCTTGCTTAATTGTTCTGGCTAGAACTCTCAGTACTATACGGAATAGAAATTTTAAGATGATCATTCTTGTGTTGTTTCTGATCTTGGAGAAACAACGTTTTCAGCATTTTTAGTATTGATTTATTATGTGTTTTTTTTTTCTAGAACTAATGTTTGGAGAGTTTTTATCAAGACAATATGTTGCATTTTATCAAATGTTTTTTTCCTGCACCTATTGAGAGGATCAATCTGATTTTTATATCGTTTTGTTAAATATATGGTTTATCGTGTTTACTGATTTGTATATGTTGAATCATGTTTATATCCCAGGGATAAATCCCACTTGGTCATTGTGTATGATTCTTTTTAATGTGCTCTTGAATTGGGTTTGCTAGTATTTCATTGAGGCTTTTTTGCAACTATCTTCATTAGGGATATTTGCCTGTAGTTTTGTTTTTGTGGTGTCATTTTCTGGCCTTGCTTTAACAGTAACACTTCCCTGGTAAGATTGGTAAGATTATTTGCAAGTGTTCCCTACTCTTCTTTGATTACTGTTTCAGTCTTCCTGTTCTTTCTTCATTTAGATTTTTTATTTCTTTATGATTCAATCTTTGTAGGTTGGATATTTCTAGGAATTTTTTTTTTCTTTTTCTGTTATACAAATTTTTGTAGAGTAACTGTTAATAGAAGTTTCTTATGATTCCTTGTAATTTGTATTATCTGTTGCTATGTCTTCTCTTTCATTTTTAATGTTGTTTATTTGATTTTTGTCCTTGTGTATCTAACAACAAAAAAAATAATTTTATCTTCTCAAAACCAGCTGTTAGTTTACTGATGTTTTCTATTGCATTTGTGTCCTTGATTGCATTTCTTTCTTTTTTTCTTTTAAGATTTTTATTTATTTGACAGAGAGAGACACAGTGAGAGAGGGAACACAAGCAGGGGGAGTGGGAGAGGGAGAAGCAGGCTTCCCGTGGAGCAGGATGCGGGGCTTCCCGATGCGGGGCTCGATCCCAGGACCCTGGGGTCATGACCTGAGCCAAAGGCAGATGCATAATGATTGAGCTATCCAGGCACCCCGATTGCATTTATTTCTGAGGTAATTTTTATTTCTTCTTTCTTCTGGTAACTTGGGGTTAGTATGTTCTTCTTTTGTTAGTTTTTGAGGTAAATAAATTTATTTATTTGAAATATTTATTTCTTATTGATGTAGGCTTTTAAAAAATATTGTATTTATTTATTTGACAGAGAGAGCACAAGCAGGGGGAGTCGCAGAGGGAGAGGGAGAGGGAGAAAAAGGCTCTCTGCGGAGCAGGGAGCCTGATGTGGGACTTGATCCCAGGACCCTGGGATCATGGGATCATGACCTGAGCTGAAGCAGAGGTTTAACTGACTGAGCCACCCAGGTGCCCCTTAATGTAGACTTTTATTGCAAGAAACTATACTGTTAGAAATCCTTTTGCTGCATTATGTATATCATATTATATATTATATATACATATACATTATATATAATCTCAAATTATATTTTTGACCCATAGGTTGTTCAGGAGTGTGTTTGTATTTCGTATATTTGTAAATATTGCTTCTGCTATTGACTTCTATTTTCCCTCCTATGGGAGCAGAAAATATACTTGATATAGTCAGTTCTTATATGAGTTAAAACTTGTTTTATGGCCTAATATATAATATATCGTACAGAATGTTCCATGTGGATTTGAGAAAAAAAATTGTGTATTGTTCTGATGTAGGACTGAAAATTCTTTATATGTCTGTTAGGTCCATTCTGTCTAAAGCATTGAACAAGTCAGTGGTTCCCTTAATGATTTTCTTCCTGGATGATCCACCCATTGCTGAAAATGGGGTTTAAGTCACCTACTCCTATTGTATTGTGTCAATTTCCCTCTTCATATCCGCTAATATTGGCTTTCCATGTATATCTGTGTGTTTCTATGTTGTGTACATACACACCTCTTTATTATTAGCTATTGACCTTTTTTCTCTTGTGCCAGATTTTCACTTAAAGCATATATTCTCCTATATAAGCATATGTTTTCCTGCTATGTTTTGACCATTATTCACATGGAAACTCTTCCGTCACCCTTTCAGTTTTACCCGATGTATGTCCTTAGAGATAAAGTTTGTCTCTTATACAGAGCATACTGTTGGATACTGGTATTTTGGTACTTTATCCATTCAGTCACTCTACATCTTTTGATTGGAGAATTTACTTATCGGGGCGCCTGGGTGGCTCAGATGGTTAAGCGTCTGCCTTCGGCTCAGGTCATGATCCCAGGGCCCTGGGATCGAGCCTCACATCGGGCTCCTGGCTCAGCGGGGAGTCTGCTTCTCCCTCTCCCTCTGCCTCTCTCCTTGCTCATGCTCTCTCTCTCCCTCTCTGTATCTCTGTGTGTCAAATGAATAAATAAAATCTTTTTAAAAAATTTACTTATTTATTTATTTATGAGAGAGGGCACAAGCAGGGGAAGGGCAGAGGGAGAGAGAGAATCTCCTGATGAAGGGCTTGATCTCCTGATCCTGAAATCATGACCTGAACTCAAATCAAGAGTTGGACGATTGAATGAATGAACCACCCAGGCATCCCTTGACTGAAGAATTTAATACATTTTTATTTACAGTAATTACTGGCAGTGACAGCCTTACTATTACATTGCAATTTTGGTAATTGTTCTCTGTTTTGTAGTTTGTTCCTGTCTTCTTCTTTTGCTGTCTCCTTTGTGATTTCTTGATGTTTTCCACTTATGCTTAGATTCCTTTTTCTTTCTCTTTACTATAACTACTGTAGGTTTTAGCTTTATGAATGCTACCAAGTGTACATAAAACATCTTAGAGTTATAACACTTCATTTTAGGTGATAAAAATTAAATTCAATAGTATATAAAACGTCTACATTTTTCCTACTCCTCCCCCACATGTTTTATTCTATTGATGTCAGACTTTATGTTCTTTTATATTGTGTATCCATTAACACCTTATTGTAGTTCGGATATTTTTAATAATTTTCTTGAAGGGCCTGTTACCAAGGACATTGCTGGGCTTGGATCCTACCTGGTCCCTGGGTGAGGTCACGTCCTCCAGGATCATAGTCAATAAGGATGAAACTGGGACAAGGTTCTACTCCAAGGTACACAGTTGAGTCCACAGAAAGTGAACTATAACCAGGTTTGTGAATAGAGGACCCTTCCACCAGTTCCTGGAAGGTTCTTGTCAGGTAGGTGGACAGGTCCTAGTTCACGCAAGATTGGCCCCATAGCATGGCTGAACAAGGCAAAAATTGAGTCATGATGTTGCTTCAGAAACGAGAACTGGGACCAGTGTCTGCAACTTGTATCTGGGGGTACAGATAACTGTGCCCCCTGCCATGTTCTTGGGTAGGCAGGACTGTCCCTTGACAACAGATCAGTGGGCAGGGAGCTAGGTCGTAGGGCTGATCAGAATACTCTGATCAAGGTCAAGGGACCTGCCTATGGGGACAAGGATGGGTGTGGTTCCTCCCAAATCCCTTGGTAGATGATGCTGGTATAAGGACAAAGTCCATATACAACTGTAGCTGAGTCTACAGGGAGACTGGGTGTCTACAGAGGTCCTTCTCAGTCTATAACCAGGACCATGGCAGGAGGATGTGACCCATGGTTGTACATATGCCTTCTCAAAAAGGTCATTCTCAGGCTTGGACTCCATCTGTTTTACACAACATCATACCTGGATTCCAAAGGTCACTTAAATACAAGTTCATCAGTGGATGGCTGCACATTCGTGTTGCTGGGGAGTATGAATGGGAAAACCTCCTATTACACTATCTTCTTCAGCCATATATTCCTGATGAAATGAAAATTTTTTCTGATGGGGCACCTACGTGGCTCAGTTGGATAGGCCATTGGCTCTTCATTTTGGCTCAGGTCATGAAATCAGGGTCCTGGTATAGATCCCCATATCAGGCTCCATGCTCAACACTGAGTCTGTTTGAGGATTCCCTCTCTGCCTGCCCTCCCCCCTTTAAATCCATAAATAAATCTTTAAAAAATGTTTGCTTATGGAAGAAATAAATTTATAAATGAGAATAATTTTGGAGAGGAGAGAGGTTATGTGGAGCCTCAAAGGCTGAGAATATCTACAATTTTGAGAAACTTCCTACATTCCATGATCACTTCCTGTCTCTCATGGGGATTTTATTGAAGAGGGGCATAGTCAACACAAGTTAAAAGCCTAGTTTATTTGGATAGACTCAGGGTCTATTTTGAAAAGCTGAAAAGATAAAATTTGTTTACACTTCAAACCAACAGTGTTGAAACTAATATACAGCACATGGACAGAAGCCTTAATGAAAAATATGATTTTGGGGCACCTGGGTGGCTCAGTCAGTTAAGCGGCTGCCTTTGGCTCAGGTCATGATCCCAGGGTCCTGGGATCCAGCCCCGTGTTGGGATCCCTGCTCAGCAGAGAGCCTTCCTCTCCCTCTCCCTCTGCTGCTCCCCCTGCTTGTACACTCCCTCTGTCAAATAAAATATTTTTAGAAATATGATTTTTCAAATCCCTTTTTTATTCTTGTACTCCTAATTAATTCAAAAAATTCGAGAAAAGTGTATAAACTTTTTCTTCCATATATGTAATTTTCTATTATATCTCCCTTCAGTATGTTCACATATTTTATGTCAGAGACTATGTGCGAATTGGCTTTATATATAAAAATATATATTTACATATACATATATTTATATATGTACACCCGCACATTCTCATTGAAATGACACAATGTCTGAGCCAGGAATAAGTCAATGAATGTATAAGTGTCTAGAGACTGGAAAACATATAGTCCATGCTGCTTAACCAACAATGGCTTAAAGGTCCCCACATCATAAAATTAAAAAAGATGGAATTCTTGATCATGCCACATATCATCTTGGAACTTGCATCTCTTCAGAAGCAGCTAATGATATTTCTCTTGCTGTG
>NW_025410160.1:0-404 GCF_002201575.2 Neomonachus schauinslandi
TATTGCTATAAACTGCCCTCTTAGAACATCTTTTGCTGATGTATTTTGGGTAGTATTGTCTTCATTTTCTTTTGTTTCCAAGGACTTTTTAAATTGTTCCTTGATTACTTGGTTGACCCATTCATTGTTTAGTAGCATGGCATTTAACCTCCATGTATTTTTGGACTTTCTGGAATTTTTCTTGTATTTGGTTTTGTTTCTTTGTTTGTCTATTTTTCTTGTGGTTGATTTCTAGTTTTATGGCATTGTGGTCAAAAAAGATGCATGGTATAACTTTGATCTTTATGAATTTGTTGATGCTTTTTTTGTGGCCTAATATGTGATCTGTTCTGGAGAATATACCATGTGCACTTGAAAAGAATGTGTATTCTGCTGTTTTAGAATGGACTGTTCTGAATAATTCT
>NW_025410160.1:414-6492 GCF_002201575.2 Neomonachus schauinslandi
TATCTATCTATCTATCTATCTATCTATCTATCTATCTATCTATCTATTTATTTATTTATTTATTTATTTATTTAGAGAGTGGGGCAGAGGGTGAGGGAGAGGGAGAATCTTCAGCAGGCTCCATGAGTGGAGCCTGACACAGGGGCTTCCTCTCACAACCCTGAGATCATGCCCTGAGCCTAAATCAAGAGTCAGACACTTAACTGCCTGAGCCACCCAGAAGCCCCAACTGGTTGATTTCCTGTTCGGATGATCTGTCCATTGATGTAAGTGGAGTTTTAAAGTCCTCTACTCCTATTGTATTACTATGAATTAGTTTCTTAATGTTTCTTATTAAGTATTTTATAGATATGGGTGCTCTCATGTTGGGTGCACTTTTATAACTGTTATGTTTTGTTGTTGGATTATCCCCTTTACCATTATATAGTGCCCTTTTTTGTATCTTGTTACAATCTTCGGTTTCAAGTCTATTTCGTCCAGTATAAGTATTGCTACTCCAGCTTTCTTTTGACACCATTTTCATGATAGATGTTTCTGAATCCCTTTCCTTTCAATCTATAAGTATCTTTAGGGCTAAAATGAGTCTCTTATAGGCAGCATATAAATGGCTCTTGTTTTTTTTTTTTTTTAATCCATTCTGACAGACTATGTCTTTTGACTGGAGCCATTACCCCATTTACATTCTAATTATTTGTATATGTATTTATTTATGTATTTATTAATAATTAAATACATATGTATGTATTTTTATCACTTTCTTTGTGGATGCTTTTGTATTTTTTCTCTAATGCTTTCTTCTCTTGCTTTCTTTCATGGTTAAATGTGCAATAACACATTTTTGGTAACACAAATATTTTAAAAATTGCTTAACTATCATGAACTTAAATCATTTTCATAGTTTTTCAACTAATACTTTTATAATTGGTAAGTTTTTCAGTAAATAATTCTAATTATGAAACACATCTATGGTATAATAATGTTAATAGTATCCCTTATCACAGTAATTTGGAATTCTGAGCACATTATAAAAAGTGAAAAGGAAGTACAAAAATCAATGACCTGATGATATAAGATGAATGTACTCAAAAAAGGAGTTATGGAAACTATTTGCAGGTTTTACACACACTTATAACACACAAATATACATACACAGAATTATTGCCTATTGATCATAACCCATTCAAAAATCTTATATGCTTAATTAACAAAAATGTCATAGTCTTAAATGGAAGTATGCCTCCATACCATTGCCCTCAGCCAAGTAAAAGATCTAGACTATACCCTACCCTTATTCTCTCCAAATACAATGATAAAAACTTCTCTTAATATAGTTCTTTTAATATTTAGAGACTAGTACATGGATGTTCTGGGTATAATCTGAAACTTTACATGCAATACAACTTTCAGACTGTGGTTATTCAGCCACTTGCCTTCTTTTAGCTGACTTGTCTTTGATCGTCAGACACGTCAACCACAATTGATTGCCCATGAAGTTCTAGCAGTATTAAATATACTTTGAATTTATGTCAAATTGGGGCACCTGGGTGGCTCAGATGGTTAAACATCTGCCTTTGGCTCTCAGGTCATGATCTCAGGGTCCTGGGATTGAGCCCCACATTGGGCTCCCAGCTCAGCAGAGAGTCTGCTTCTCTTCCTCCCTCTGCCTCTCCTGTTTGTGCTCTCTCACTCTCTCTCAAATGAATAAATAAAATCTTTAAAAAATTCTGTCCAATTAGTATACATATGTACATATATATGTATATTTATATATATAAAGTGTGTAAAGTTTATATAAGTAAATAAAGTTTAAATTAACCTGTCAAATTAGAATATATACATAAAGTTTATACAGATTTATTTATATAAATACAAATAAATTTTACTATATGTATAAATAATAGATATTTTTCTTTACAAAAAGGACATAGTTCTTAGGCCTTTTGTTAAAAATATACAAACCTAAACAGTTTTTCTCTCTCCTCTTATTCCAAAAGATAATACTCTGCTAAGGATCAACAACATTAAATGCTGTTAAAATTTTTCATAAATTTAAAGTGCTCATTTTAGGCTATGTCACCTAGAATGGATTGTAAGTACATAAATAACAGTATTTTACTTGATAGATGTAGGAAAAGAGAAAAATGAGTGTTTAGCTTAGAACCACCTAAAAGGCATCCTGAATCTCCTTTCTACACAAAGTAAGATTTCCCTACCAACCAGCCTCTTCTTCTTCCTCCTCCTCCAATATCCCTAGTCAGTTCCCTGGTCTGGGCGAAATTCTAAAGGAAAGTTCAATTGGCATTAATATAAAATAAATATATTTAGAATTAACAGCTTTCATTCTATACTCACCAACATATGTAAACAAGTCCAGACTCCAATCCTAAAGGAGTCTAAGTAAATGCAGTTCCAGTGCATTAATGATAATAGACTTTAATATGAGTTAAAAAAAATTAAAATCACATGCACTTAAAGTGTGCTTTATGCCAAAATCAGAACATCTATCACTAAGAGAAGAAACACTATTCCCATGTTTATTCACAACCTTGGTAGATTTGGGAACTAGTTTCCTACTCTTAGATCCATAAATTGAAAGTCACAAATTTCTACTTAAACAAATTGTCAAATAAGCAATTAAATTTGTAATTGTATCTATTATAGAGAGACGCTTCTGATTCTTTTCATCATCCACAAATATTTTTACATTGCTGACCTCCAATTTTCCTTTGAATTTGAGTTAAAATTTCATTTAAAAAAAATGGTAGCTTTTATTTAAATATATTAAGTAACTCATTTCAAGAGATGAAAATTAGAGAAATATAACTGAAATCACTGGATATAAAACATATGATTAATCCTTAACATTATCAGGCAACAATGAAATAATGTTTTAAAAAATAAAATTGTTGGGGTGCCTGGATGGCTCAATTGATGAAGCATCTGCCTTTGGCTCAGGTCATGATCCCAGGGTCCTGGCTGGTTCCCTGCATTTAGCTCTCTGTTCAGTGGGGAGCCTGCTTCTCCCTCTCTGCTGCTCCCTCTGCTTGTGCACTCTCTCTCTCTAATAAGAAAATAAATAAATAAAATTTAAAAAATAAAAATTAAAATAATTATTTTATTTATTTTAATTTTTATTTTTTTAAAGATTTTATTTATTTATTTGACAGAGAGATACACAGTGAGAAAGGGAACACAAGCAGGGGGAGTGTGAGAGGGGAAGCAGGCTTCCCACTGAGCAGTGAGCCCAACGAGGGGCTCAATCCCAGGACCCTGGAATCATGACCTGAGCTAAAGGCAGATGCTTAACAACTGAGCTACCCAGGAGCCCCCCAAATAATGTTTTTAATAACCATCACTGTTGTGGGGTTATACAACTTACAAAATCTTAATTTAATTTAATTTTTAATTTTATTATTTTCATTTTTTCTTTTTCAGAGAGAGACAGAGGAAGAGGGAGAGAATCCATGCTGGGCATGGAGCCCAACACAGGCTCTATCTCAGGACCTCGAGATCATGACCAGAGCCAAAATTAAAAATCAGACACTTCACTGACTGAACCACCCAGGTGCCCTTAAATATTTTATTTTAATAGAACTGCATATATTTATCACCATGTATTTGCATTTTTGAAATACTTTACCTATTTTACAACCTCTGATCATTCTAAACATATTGTTGAATATGATTATTGCTAAGCATAATGTAAAATTCTGATGATAAAATGAGGAAGAAATGTACATGTTTCCTACTCCAGTTAGGAATACAAATATCCTGGGGTGCTTGGGTGGCTCAGTTGGTTAAGTGTCTGACTTGAGGTCCTGGGATTGAACCCTGACTTGCGCTGTCTGATCAGCAGGGAGTCTGCTAGTCCCTCCCCCTCTAACCCTTCCCCCACTCCGCTTATCCCACCCCTTCGGCCCCTCCCACTGCTCGTGCTCATTCTCTCTCTCAAATAATAAATAAATAAATAAAATCTTAAAAGAAAAAAAGAATATAAGGATCCTGGAGGTCATGCTCTCTCAGGGAGAGGACACACTGGGCTACTACTTAATCTGGTTCTATGTTACTTCGCCAAGATGACCCACAACCGCTTTGTCCTCATAGACTTGAGATGATTTAAAGTCAATATAAGACCAAATAAATCT
The DNA here is from genome assembly GCF_002201575.2 of Neomonachus schauinslandi. Classification (NCBI taxonomy): domain Eukaryota; kingdom Metazoa; phylum Chordata; class Mammalia; order Carnivora; family Phocidae; genus Neomonachus; species Neomonachus schauinslandi. The sequence continues at coordinate 4,560 of NW_025410160.1, forward strand.
CAAATGCATACTTCTATATTCTTTTTGCCCAATCACTTAAGTAATATCACTATAACCTAGCCAGTTCAGAAGTATGCTTATAAAAATATAGGCATGTAAAAATGCAATTTAGTCTACATCATCATTGGAATGAAACACACACTTTTATTTATTTTTTTTTTTTAAAGATTTTTATTTATTTATTTGACAGAGAGAGAGATAGCAAGAGCAGGAACACAAGCAGGGGGAGTGGGAGAGGGAGAAGCAGGCTTCCCGCCGAGCAGGGAGCCTGATGTGGGACTCAATCCCAGGACCCTGGGATCATGACCTGAGCCGAAGGCAGACGCTTAACGACTGAGCCACCCAGGCGCCCAGAAACACACACTTTTACATATAATGTCTGAGACTAGTGGCAGGTTTTACTTCGAAATGTGAGTTGTAGTAAACTCATCAAGGCACTATAATTTCTTCTAACTTACTTCAATGGAATCAGCAGCCTAAACAGTTACTGGATGGCTGAAGTGTTGTTCCTGTGAATGGTAGTTCTTTGCCTTCACAAAACCATGTCTTTGATTAAAAAAAAAATAATAATAATAATAATAAAATTTTTTAAAAAGATCTAGTCTTGAAAGTATGTTTTCTACCAGATAAACAGACATATAAATTTTATTTCATTAAATAAAGCATTTCAAATTCATTTCCACTGATATATATGGCCTCATATAAAGTCCATTCTTCTAGGATATTTTACTTGAATTGAAATATTAATCAAGGAATGAAATATGGATGTGCAAAATTAGATATAAAAATGATTTCCAGCTACCGTTTTGGTGTATTACTAAGAAAGTCACAGCAATTTCTTGAATATATTTTTAATAAAATTATATTACTTGAGGATCATCTATAGCAAATAGTTGTATAGAAAGAATCATGTATACTCTTCTTTTTTATGATGTAAAATGGTAACATGTCCTATCACTTTCCTATAAAATACCCTAAAACAATTTCATAAAACAAAACAAAACAGAAATCTAACAAACAAAATACCTCCTTGAAGGAGACAAGCATTAACAGTTTTAGACAAAAACATTGACACTTGAATCCAAACATCTGATTTTAAATTAAGGAGAAATCCCTTTGCTGTTTAGCACTTGCCTAAAACCAATCACTAAGGAAATATTTCTGGAATATTAAAGGGCAAATCTAGGTTTGAGAACTCCGGATCATGCACTGTTTTGGAAGATCTCCTTAAGGAAAAAAATAAAAAGAAATACAAATACAAAATTCACAGATGTCTTTGGAAAGAGTCTATGCAAGTGAGAGGCTTCAAATATTCAGTTTCTTTAGCTCCAAATCTGCCTGTGATTTCAGTTGAATAAGTTTTCATCGTGTTTATCAATTCATTGTTTTTATTTTCACTTGCTGCTTTGTTAGAAAACTATATTAAGTGTTTTATGTTAGAAGAAAAGTAAATTATTTATGATCATTATCCCTACTGGAGCGGCCACAGGAGGTCTGACTCAGCCCTGGGCACTCCCTGCGCTGGAACTTTCCTGCTTTGGGTGGCTCTGGACATGCGTGATTGTTTGCTTCCTTCCAGCTCTGCATTTCATTCCAGCAGATGTCTGCTTCCAGAAGCTCTCTCGTCATGGACTCCAGAGAAGGGACTGAGTACAAGGTCATGCTAAAGTAGAGAATTGGGCGTGTGGAACAAGTGCACAGATGAAGCCGGGAAGGCAGAGAAGTTCACGTATACTTTGTTGCTTTCCTATGTGTTTGTTACCGCCTGAGAATTTTTTTTAACTGAAAGGCACAGGCAAGGCTTGGTGGTCGTGCTAGAAGGAAAAAGCCTTATAAAGGCCAAAGGGAAGCTGTCCAGTAAGCTGCCCACTTTTGAGGTGCAGATTTCACGACAGGACTGTCTTGAGTGGAGGGGTGTGGGGAGAGGAAGGGT
>NW_025410160.1:6592-6977 GCF_002201575.2 Neomonachus schauinslandi
GAACAGGTGCACAGATGAAGCCAGGAAGGCAGAGAAGTTCACGTATAGTTTATTGCTTTCCTATGTGTTTGTTACCACCGCCTGAGAACTTTTTTTTAACTGAAAGGCAAGGCAAGGCTTGGTGGTTGTGCTAGAAGGAAAAAGCCTTATAAAGGCCAAAGGGAAGCCCTCCAGGAAGCTGCCCACTTTTGAGGTGCAGATCTCACGACAGGACTGTCTTGAGTGGAGGGGTGTGGGGAGAGGAAGGGTCACCTTTCCCCTCCTGTTCCGTGAGACTTGAGACAACAGGCTCCTCCCTCGGCCCAGGTCTGTGGGACTCCGACTGTTCCTCCCTGGACACCTGGAGTCTTCCCCTTCCCTTTGCATGATTTCCCTGTGCAGGGCA
>NW_025410160.1:7077-8859 GCF_002201575.2 Neomonachus schauinslandi
CCTGGGCATTGTAGGGGTCAAGGTCAACTTCCCAGGGCCCCAGAGGCTCCCACACAGCCACCCTGCTGAGCCCCTCTTCCATCCGTCGCTGTGACCTCTGTGGACTCCTGCTTGGGCTACAGATTCGGTCGCTGCTCCTCGCAGCCCCCAGCCTGGGCCTCCAAGGGGCTGGGGCCTGCCCACTGCTGGGGGCTTCAATCAGCCCTGAGGCTCACAGCAGCGCTGCCTGTCGGCTCCTCCGGGAACACGCGTCCCTCCCAAGTCAGCTAATGGAAGGGGGGTAGCTCCTTCCTGAGCTGTGTGGACCTAGAAGGAGCTTTGGTGAATAAGCTTCCCATTTAACATTGGAAGCTCTAGACTTTTTAATTCAAAATCAGTGACTTCACTGCCTGGGATCCCCTACCTGGGTCCACTCCCGGATTGACACCCCCACCAACAGTGCTCTGGGCTGCCGGCTGCTCATCCCCGGTCTGCATGCAAGGCCACATCTGTGCCCAGTGACAGCGCACCCTTCACCACAGCCCGCAGGGAGGGTCTGTGTGCAGCCAGGGCCCCAGCCTGGAAACACACCCGGCTTCAGACACAACTCTCCACTCTTACCTGGTCTGACCCTGCCTAAGCCACTGTGCTTGTCAGGGACGGTCTGTGTCTGGTCTGTCCAGTGCACAGTATTCCAGCATGGACTTCCTCCAGACGTCCCAGGCATATGTGGGATGAGATCTATGAAACTGGAGGAGTGGTGTCTCATGTAGGAAATACCTCCAACCACATTTTCTGCCTCTTCTCACCTTCTCTAAGTCCGCTACTGGTCAGATTCCACCCCACAGTCCTTACTGGTGTCTGTGTGTCCGTGTGCGTGTGAGCATGTGGACGCTCAGCATGTTGTGCACGTGTGTACACCAGGGCTCACACTCTGGAGACCCAGAAGAGGGCAGCCTCTCCGACAGAGGGATGGGCAATAGCTTCCCAAGATCTTAGGCTTCCTAACTTCCAGAGCAAACCTTAAAGAAGGCGGTGGAGCCTTGGCCCTTGAAGGTCAGAATCCACCCTTACGCCTAGAGTCTGCCTGTCCTGCGCTGCGAGCCATTACCTCCTTTCCAGTGGGTGTAATGTGGATGGGGGGCCACTCAGTGGGTTGTCATGACCTGGCTCCTCCTCAGACAAGAACGTGCTGGAATGCCTCCTGTAGGGTATCAATGCTCACCCTCACCCCCACACCATCTCCATGTCTGTAGCCACTTACTTCAACACGACCTTTTCCAGAGCCCCCACTGAATGATGAGGTGCATCCAGGGCCCCAACTTTGAGGACATTCAAAGAGCTGGGTTCGTGCCTGGTCCAGCCTTCTTACAAGTCCTTGATACTGGGCAAGGCACTGACCCGGCAGGGGTCTTCCCCTTCTCCCCTCAGTGGCTCCCGCCAATCCCCAACTACTGTGTACACATCCTTGTGTAACCCCCTCCCCTGGAGTGTGATCTGGACGTAGTGATTCACTTCCATTCCACAGAACATGGCAACACGACCCAAAGCCCCTTCTGAGATTCAGTTATAAAAGCTCCATGCCCGTCCCCGTGCTGACCCTGATCCGTGTTCTCCCAGATCCCCACACTGGGGAACAAGCCCCTATGTGGAACCATGATGCAGGCATGTGCACGTGGCCTAGAACCGAGGGCCAACAACAGACAGAAGAACTCAGGCCTTCGAGGTGGACTGAACCCTGCCAACAACCCTAAGAGAGCTCGGGTTCTAAGTGAAGCAGGTCCTGCCTGGGTGTTCAACAGC
>NW_025410161.1:0-8856 GCF_002201575.2 Neomonachus schauinslandi
AAAAGAAGAAGAAGGTAGCGGGAGGGGAAGAATGAAGCGGGGGAAATTGGAGGGGTAGACGAACCATGAGAGACGATGGACTCTGAAAAACAAACAGGGTTCTAGAGGGGAGGGGGGTGGGAGGATGGGTTAGCCTGGTGGTGGGTATTGAGGAGGGCACATTCTGCATGGAGCACTGGGTGTTATGCACAAACAATGAATCATGGAACACTTCATCTAAAACTAATGATGTAATGTATGGGGATTAACATAAGAATAAAAAAAAAAGAATAAAAAAAAAAAGAGTAAGAATTCAAATGATCTTTTTCTTTATTTGGTTTATATTTAGGGAATATTTCTTAAGTTCCAGTCACTGTGAATATAGTCTGTAGTTATCTACATTTTATAGTAGAGAAAAACAGGCTGACAAAATTTCACTAGGCCAAGACCTGCTGCTGGTCAATGGCAAACCTAGATACACATGCAGGCACTTGGCCACCTGTGTTCTTACCACGAAGCACCCCATTGTCCCCATTATCCCTGCTGCCATCTGCACCTGGTTTCATCACACCAAACTTCTTTGTCACCAGGTAGGTGAAGATAAAGGCAGAACCCTCCGACATTGAGGAGATCAGAATCAAATGTGAACCATTAAGATTAAGATGTTCATATTTCATGCTTGTGCTGTCATTTGGTGGGTTAGAGAATAAAATTTCCTGAACCTGAGACAAAATTCTGGGACTTCTCCCACCTCTAGCAGAACACCATAGTGTTCCCAAACTGAGCAGTACATTAGAATTTCTTGGGTGCCTTTTACGATATGCTTTATTCCTGATCTCTAACTCTAGGTGTGAAGCCTAGTAATCTTATGTTTAAAAGGCTGCACAGGTGACTTTTGAAGGGTGATCAACTTTGTAGAGAGCCAACACAGGAACAGTCATACCAGACCTAAAAATAAACACTAGTAACACAAATAACTATATACATGAGTGGTATTACTTTACTGTATATATAAAAAATTAAGTGTCTATCTGAAATGATGTATTCTGTATATTTACTTTTTTATTCATTAGTGCTATTGTTTAAACAGCTATAGGATTATAGCTGTAGCAGTTAGTAGTAATTAATCATATGACTAATTAACCAAGAAATATGCATGAGAAAAACATATTTTTGTATTTATTTTTGTTCTCTGATACTGTAATTTAACTTTTTAACTCTATTAGAATTTTAAATTTTATAGTCTACATTATTGTGTATTCTTTTTTTTTAATATTTTATTTATTTGACAGAGAGAAACACAGCGAGAGAGGGAACACAAGCGGGGGAGTGGGAGAGGGAGAAGCAGGCTTCCTGCCGAGCAGGGAGCCCAATGAGGGGCTCGATCCCAGGACCCCGGGATCATGACCTGAGCCAAAGGCAGATGCATAACGACTGAGCCACCCAGGCGCTCCCATTGTTGTGTATTCTTAAACTACATAAATGTACATAGAAATAAGTCTTCTTAAAAAGAAAGCATCAAAAAAAAATTAAACTTAAAAAATCAAAAAAAAAAAAAGAAAGCATCAATAAGCCCTGTGAAGTAGATATCATTCATAGACCTTCAGCCTTTAAGATATCTTTCTTTTATTTAGTGCAATGGCACTATTGAATACAGTTGAACATAAAATTCACTTGGACGTGCAAGTCCGCTTTTATGAAGCCCGCATGACAATGATATCTGGTATCATTCCATTGTGATGATATTAAACTAAATATCCTCTAGAAAAAGGAATTTGGGAATGGAACAGTTAGGATTTTACTTACTAGTACAGTAGACTTTTAGACTTGCAAGAATTTCTTTCCTGCTTTCAAAAGTAATCATCCACTTTGTATTGGCAGGCTTGTTTTGAGAGACCATTTGTTTATCCTTTGGGTCCTTTGCATCTCTATGTTCATCATGCTCACCATATCTAAAAATCTACATCATTTTCAAACACTGAAGCCCACTGAATGTCATCCTGAGTTACACCTCTTTCTCAGGGAAAATGGTTTTAGGTACAGATAATTTGAACTTCTGGAAGTGAAGTTAAATTCCAAATAAGTTACCGTTTTAGTGAAGAAATTGAACAACAAGTATTTAACTTGGCTGCCCTTTTCTGGTGATATTTTGTATGATTGTTTGTTTTTAGTTCTGAAGCAGTCTTATTTCTAAAAAGAGTCTTTTTTTTCTCACTGTGTGAATTTTTGTTGCAGCCTAAATGTAACATCAAACATCTCATCCTTTTCTAAGCCCTTTATGACCTCCTCAGAGGTCATCATGCAGCTTTGGAGAAAAAATATATACATTACTGTTTTACTATAATCCTTTCTCCATTTTTATCCTCAATGTATTAGGTGTATTAGAGAAGGATTTTCTTCTTATCCCAAACTTTGAAAACAATGTCAGGCTAACATTTTAGCAATTTTTGTATGGCAGGCAACAATGATAGCCATCTTGTAGGCACATCCCTGAAGGGATTATTTCCTTTAATTTCTATAAAGTTGAAAATTTCATTAAGTGCTCCTGCGCATCTTCAGGAAACTGAGAAGTAATCATAAATGTCCATTATGAAAGCATCCATTTTGCAGGTCACCAAATCATACCCCTGCTTATCAGTGGGCATAGATGTGTAGGACAATTAGCAGATCTTTTCATTTTCTTTGATAAGAAGTCTATAGACTAAAAGGAATCTGCTAAAATTTACATATGCACTCTTTGTTAGACATGCAAATTAGGAATCAAAGTCTAGTTTATATTTGGACAAAGTATCAAGAATCTTATGTTTTATGTTTTCTGCAACATCATTAAAATTTTCATACAAATCAAGAAAATAATTTGAAAATACACTTTTCATATCAAAGTACTTCAGGGTTAGGGGGAATTTATATTGTTATGATTCAATGTATCACTCACCATACTCAGTAGAAAACACACTCATTGGTAAGATCTCACAGAAAGAGCTCTGCTCTGTGAGGGGCCAACTCATCTGTTATCAAAATTTCCCCTTTTGTTTGTCACGGGACAATTTAGTTGTAACCTCTGAATCAGGGAATGTAACCTTACTAAGTTTCATACAACAATCAAGGGAATAACAGTATAATGTGTGTTCATTCATGTGGTATCCCCAAGCTAATTCAACTGCTATTATTTTTTCCTGAGCACTAATGTCTTAGATTTTTTAAAAAAGCCAAACAAAACAAACAAACAAAAATTAACAAAAACAAAAACTTTTGATTATTTTAGAAGTACTTGACTGGCTTATCCCAAAATTATAAAATTTCACAAATTCACATCTCTACTGTGCCAAAATCCCCAATTCCTGTATATGGTGTATATCTTGTATATATTCCTTTCTGTATATTATGCGGTATGCTTTGTTTGGATCATTTTCCTCCCTAATCCAGTTGTATATGTCCTTCCATCAGTCATGAATATTCTTTTTTGGTGTCTGGGTCGTGCTGGTGTTTGTATTGTCATAGTTTCTACTTTCCTTTTCCTTATCTGACCTCTTAGAAAACATGGTCACAACATTTACAATATTAAAAATTAAATTAGCATTATCTCAGTCCAAAACACAACAGTCATTCTACAGGCAAAGCTACAGAAGGACTGTTAACACTCCTGATTGCAATGTACTTAAGTTGCACACTTAAGTCATTTACTCAGACCATTACCACAAAGTGAACTGCAAATCCCAGCTGCCAATACCAGTGGTCAGAAGGAAAAAAAAATAGCTACAGCAGCTATGAAAGACATCTATTTCATATACATTTGATACTAATGAATATATTACTTTCAGCCCCCTTTTTTAATGCTGCCATATGGGTTTTGTACTTTTTCCCTGACTTTTTGCACCCATTACTGAATACTGTGATCTTTTGCATCCCAGGGAATGGTTCCTTGGGATGTGAGACATTCATTGCCAAAACTGGAGCAGTTCTAGGCAACCAGGATGATTGGTCATCCTACCTCTTGGTCAGGGTGGTAATGGAGCCCAGCTGGAATGTTTATTACTAAACTTCCATGCCACCATAATAGTCCTGAGCTGAGCTCCTAGTCTGATAGTTCTGACTGTGGTCTGATTCCCTAATGTCAAGCATCCAGACAGAGCACCAGCTAGGAAGGAATGGGGTTATCAGGAGGGAACAGCTATACGGTGTGGGGTTTAGAAGAAGAATTTGATTGGTACAAAAAAAATATTGTCTAGGAGTCAGACTGAGAAAGACATACCATACAGTTTCATTTATATGTGGAATCCAAAAAACAAAGCAAGTGAGTAAACAAACAAACAAAAAGCAGGAACAGACTCATAAACACAGAGAAGAAACTGATGGTTGCCAGAGGCATGAGGGTTGGCAGGGGGATGGGCAAAATGGTTGAAGAGGAGTGGGAGGTACAACTTCTAGTTATGGAATCAATAAGTTATGGGGATGAAAGATACAGCATAGGGAATACAGTCAATGGTATTATAATAGAGTTGAATTGTGACAGATGGTAGCTGCACTTATGGTGAGCATAGCATAATGTATAGACTTGTTGAATTACTATGTTGTACACCTGTGACTAATGTAACATTGTGTGTCAACTATACTTCAGTTAAAAAAAAAGGTGGTCTAGAATATGATAAAGGCACTCATGATATATCATTACTTTTGAAATTATTAAGCCTCAAAAGATCTAAAATTATTAAGCAGCAGAAAGTAAAGACCCAACTTCTTAACAAGGCACCAGTGGTGCTCTGTTGAGTTAGCTTCTGTGTTACTCCAGGCTTTACTTCAGCCTTGACATTTTTGCAGCCCAAGGTGTAACTCCTTGCTCTTTCATTTCCCCCAGAACATTGTCCTCTCTCACTCTCCTATCATGGGACTTGAGATCCTCTCCCTCCAAAATGCTTTTTTTCCAGCTGTCTGCTTGGTTAATGCCCACTCATCCTTTAATTTGTAGATAGTGTACTACTTCCTCCAGGAGGTTCTTCCTCACCACTAGCCTGGGATGAATGCTTCTCTTACCTAGAATCTATGCTTACTCTCATCATAGAGCTTATAACATCCTGGGATAATTGTGTGTCTCTGTTGCTGGATTCTGAGGGCATAGGTTTTTACCTTTGTATCAACAGTTCCTAGGATTACTTGTGGTATGTTGTAAGTTCTTTTTTTTTTTTTAAGATTTTATTTATTTATTTGAGAGAGAGAATGAGATAGAGAGAGCATGAGAGGGGGGAGGGTCAGAGGGAGAAGCAGACCCCCCGCCGAGCAGGGAGCCCGATGCGGGACTCGATCCCGGGACTCCAGGACCATGACCTGAGCCGAAGGCAGTCGCTCAACCAACTGAGCCACCCAGGCGCCCTGTTGTAAGTTCTTAATAAATGTTTGAGGATGGTCCTGAATGAATAAATGATCAATTAACTAAATAAAGGCATGAATTAATGTCAAATATTGTTATCAACTACCATAATGAGGTGAAATATTGTTATTTCCTGAACATATATGAGCTCATTAGTAACCTACCCATAACTCATTCCAAAGAACCTTTCAATCATATGACAAAGTGTTGTTGTTGTTGTTTTTAATAATTAAGGCCCTATATATATAACTTCTCTTTTTTTTTTTTACTTCTCTTTTTTTATTCTTATGTTAATCCCCATACATTACATCATTAGTTTTAGATGAAGTGTTCCATGATTCATTGTTTGTGCATAACACCCAGTGCTCCATGCAGAATGTGCCCTCCTCAATACCCACCACCAGGCTAACCCATCCTCCCACCCCCCTCCCCCCTAGAACCCTGTTTGTTTTTCAGAGTCCATTGTCTCTCATGGTTCGTCTATCCCTCCGATTTCCCCCGCTTCATTCTTCCCCTCCCGCTACCTTCTTCTTCTTCTTCTTTTTTTTTTTCTTAACATATATTGCATTATTTGTTTCAGAGGTACAGATCTGAGATTCAACAGTCTTGCACAATTCACAGCGCTTACCAGAGCACATACCCTCCCCAGTGTCTATCACCCAGTCACCCCATCCTTCCCACCCCACCCCCCACTCCAGCAACCCTCAGTTTGTTTCCTGAGATTAAGAATTCCTCACATCAGTGAGGTCATATGATACATGTCTTTCTCTGTTTGACTTATTTCACTCAACATAATACCCTCCAGTTCCATCCACGTCATTGCAAATGGCAAGATCTCATTCCTTTTGATGGTTGCATAATATTCCATTGTATATATATAACACACCTTCTTTATCCATTCATCTGTTGATGGACATCTTGGCTCGTTCCACAGTTTGGCTATTGTGGACATTGCTGCTATAAACATTGGGGTGCATGTACCCCTTCGGATCCCTACTTTTGTATCTTTGAGGTAAATACCCAGTAGTGCAATTGCTGGATCATATGGTAGCTCTATTTTCAACTTTTTGAGGAACCTCCATACAGTTTTCCAGAGTGGCTGCACCAGCTTGCATTCCCACCAACAGTGTAGGAGGGTTCCCCTTTCCCCGCATCCCCGCCAACATCTGTCGTTTCCTGACTTGTTAATTTTAGCCATTCTGACTGGTGTGAGGTGGTATCTCATTGAGGTTTTGATTTGGATTTCCCTGATGCCGAGCGATATTGAGCCCTTTTTCATGTGTCTGTTCGCCATTTGGATGTCTTCTTTGGAAAAATGTCTGTTCATGTCTTCTGCCCATTTCTTGATTGGATTCTTTGTTCTTTGGGTGTTGAGTTTGATGAGTTCTTTATAGATTTTGGATACTAGCCCTTTATCTGGTACGTCATTTGCAAATATCTTCTCCCATTCTGTCGATTGTTTTTGGTTTTGTTGACTGTTTCCTTTGCTTTGCAAAAGCTTTTTATCTTGATGAAGTCCCAATAGTTCATTTTTGCCCTTGCCTCCCTTGCCTTTGGCGATGTTTCTAGGAAGAAGTTGCTTCGGCTGAGGTCAAAGAGGTTGCTGCCTGTGTTCTCCTTTAGGATGTTGATGGACTCCTGTCTCACATTGAGGTCTTTCAACCATTTGGAGTCTATTTTTGTGTGTGGTGTAAGGAAATGGTCCAGTTTCATTCTTCTGCATGTGGCTATCCAATTTTCCCAACACCATTTGTTGAAGAGACTGTCTTTGTTCCATTGGACATTCTTTCCTGCTTTGTCGAAGATTAGTTGACCATAGAGTTGAGGGTCCATTTCTGGGCTCTCTATTCTGTTCCATTGATCTATGTGTCTGTTTTTGTGCCAGTACCATGCTGTCTTGATGATGACAGCTTTGTAATAGAGCTGGAAGTCCGGAATTGTGATGCCGCCGGCTTTGCTTTTCTTTTTCAACATTCCTCTGGCTATGCGGGGTCTTTTCTGGTTCCATACAAATTTTAGGATGATTTGTTCCATTTCTTTGAAAAAAGTGGATGGTATTTTGATGGGGATTGCATTGAATGTGTAGATTGCTGTAGGTAGCATTGACATCTTCACAATATTTGTTCTTCCAATCCATGAGCATGGAACGTTTTTCCATTTCTTTGTGTCTTCCTCAATTTCTTTCATGAGTATTTTATAGTTTTCTGAGTACAGATTCTTTGCCTCTTTGGTTAGATTTATTCCTAGGTATCTTATGGTTTTGGGTGCAATTGTAAATGGGATCGACTCCTTAATTTCTCTTTCTTCTGTCTTGTTGTTGGTGTATAAGAATGCCACTGACTTCTGTGCATGGATTTTATATCCTGCCACTTGACTGAATTCCTGTATGAGTTCTAGCAGTTTTGGGGTGGAGTCTTTTGGGTTTTCCACATAAAGTATCATATCATCTGCAAAGAGTGAGAGTTTGACTTCTTCCTTCCCAATTTGGATGCCTTTGATTTCTTTTTGTTGTCTGATTGCTGTGGCTAGGACTTCCAATACTATGTTGAATAGCAGTGGTGATAGTGCACATCCCTGCCGTGTTCCTGACCTTAGGGGGAAAGCTCTCAGTTTTTCCCCATTGAGAATGATATTCGCTGTAGGTTTTTCATAGATGGCTTTTATGATCTTGAGGTATGTACCCTCTATCCCTATACTCTCAAGAGTTTTGATCAAGAAAGGATGCTGTACTTTGTCAAATGCTTTTTCTGCATCTATTGAGAGGATCATATGATTCTTGTTCTTTCTTTTGTTAATGTATTGTATCACATTGATTGATTTGCGGATGTTGAACCAACCTTGCAGCCCAGGGATAAATCCCACTTGGTCATGGTGAATAATTCTTTTAATGTACTGTTGGATCCTATTGGCTAGTATTTTGGTGAGAATTTTTGCATCCATGTTCATCAGGGATATTGGTCTGTAATTCTCCTTTTTGATGGGGTCTTTGTCTGGTTTTGGGATCAAGGTAATGCTGGCCTCATAAAATGAGTTGGGAAGTTTTCCTTCCATTTCTATTTTTTGGAACAGTTTCAGAAGAATAGGTATGAATTCTTCTTGAAATGTTTGGTAGAATTCCCCTGGGAAGCCATCTGGCCCTGGGCTTTTGTTATTTGGGAGATTTTGGATGACTGCTTCAATTTCCTTAGTGGTTATAGGTCTGTTCAGGTTTTCTATTTCATCCTGGTTCAGTTTTGGTAGTTGGTACATCTCTAGGAATGCATCCATTTCTTCCAGGTTATTTAATTTGCTGGCATAGAGTTGCTCATAATATGTTCTTATAATTGTTTGTATTTCTTTGGTGTTGGTTGTGATCTCTCCTCTTTCATTCATGATTTTGTTGATTTGGGTCATTTCTCTTCTCTTTTTGATAAGTCTGGCCAGGGGTTTATCAATCTTGTTAATTCTTTCAAAGAACCAGCTCCTAGTTTCGTTGATCTGTTCTACTGTTCTTTTAGTTTCTATTTCATTGA
>NW_025410162.1:0-8854 GCF_002201575.2 Neomonachus schauinslandi
ATAAAAATATTAATTCAAAGGGATGCATGTTCCCCTATGTTTATAGCAGCATTATCTACAATAGCCAAATTCTGGAAAAAGCCCAAATGTCCACTGATTGATGAATGGATAAAGAAGATGTGATATATATATCATGCATACACACATACACACACAAGCACAATGGAATATTACACATGGAAAGAGCCCAAATGTCCCTAAAAAAACTTTAGAAGTTTTTTAAAAAAGATTTTATTTATTTGTTTATTTATTTGACAGACAGAGAGACAGAGAGAGAGGGAACATCAGCAGAGGGAGTGGGAGAGGGAGAAGCAGGTTTCCCGCTGAGCAGAGAGCCTGATGTGGGGCTCAATCCCAGGCCCCTTGGATCATGACCTGAGCAGAAGGCAGACGCTTAATGACTGAGCCACCCAGGTGCCCCAAGTTTTATAAGTTTTTTATATATTTTGGATACTAACCTTTAATCACATATGTCATTTGCAAATCTTCTCCCATTCTGTAGGTTGCCTTTTAGTTTTGATCATTGTTTCCTTTGCTGTGCAGAAACTTTTTATTTTGTTGGAGTCCCAGTAGTTTACTTTTGTTTGTTTCCCTTGCCTCAGGAGACATATTTAGAAAAAAGTTCCTATGGCCTATGTCAGAGAAATTACTGCATGTGCTTTCTTTAGGACTTTTACGATTTCAGGCCTCACATTTAGATCTTTAATACACTTTGAGTTTATTTTTGTGTCTGGTGAAAGAGAATGGCCCAGTTTCATTCTTTTGTAATTCACTGCCCAGTTTTCCCAACACCATTTGTTGAAAAGACTTTTTTCCATTGCATATTCTTTCTTGCTCTGTCAAAGATTAATTGATCATGTAATTGTGGGTTCCTTTCTGGGTTTTCTATTTTGTTCTATTGATCTATTTTTGTGCCAGTACCATACTGTTTTGATTATGAAAGCTTTGTAATATAACTTGAAGTCTGGAATTGTGATGCCTCCAGCGTTTCTTTTCTTTTTCAAAATTGCTGTGTCTATTCAGGGTCTTTGTGGTTCCATACAAATTTTAGGATTATATGTCCTAGCTCTGCGAAAAATGCTATTAGTATTTTGATAGAAATTGTGTTAAGTGTGTAGATTGCTTTGGGTAGTATAGACATTTTAACAATATTTGTTCTTCCAATCCATGAGCCTGAAATGTCTTTCCATTTCTTTGTGTCATCTTCACTTTCTTTAATCAGTGTTTTATAGTTTTTAGAATATACAGATCATTTACTTCTTGGGTTAGGTTTATTTCTACGAATTTTATGATTTTTGGTGCAATTGTAAATGGGATGAATTCCTTAACTTCTCGTTTTCCTGCTTCATTTTTGGTATATAGAAATGCAAAAGATTTTTGTACATCGATTTTGTTTTCTGTGACTTTACTGAATTTGTGTATAAGTTTTACCTGTTTCTTGGTGAAGTCTTTAGGGTATTTTTACGTAGAGTATCATGTCATCTGCATATAGTGAAAGTTTTACTTCTTCCTTGATGATTTTGATGCCTTTTATTTCTTTTTGTTGTCTGATTTCTGTGGCTAGGACGTCCAGTACTATGCTAAATAACAGCAGTGAAAGTGGACATCCCTGTCTTATTCCTGACCTTAGAGGAAAGGTCTCAGTTTTTTCCCATTGAGGATGATATTAGCTGTGGGTTTGTCATATAAGGCTTTTATTATGTTGAGGTATGTTCCCTCTAACCCTGTTTGTTGAGGGTTTTTATCATGAATGGATGTTATACTTTGTCAAATGCTTTTTCTGCATCTATTGAAATGATCATAGGGTTCTTATCCTTTCTGTTATTAATATGATGTATCACAGTGATTGATTTGTAAATCCTGAATGAGGCTTTCAACACAGGGATAAATTCCACTTGATTATGGTGAATGATTTTTTTTAATGTATTGTTTGATTCAGTTTTCTAGTATTTTGTTGAAGATTTTTGCATCTATGTTCATCAGAGATATTGGCCTGTAGTTCTCTTTTTTGTTGTCTCTATCTGGTATTGATATCATAGTAATGCTGGTCTCATAGAATGAACTGGGAAATTTTCCTTCCTTCTCTATTTTTTGGATTAGTTTGAGAAAAAAAGGTATTAAATCTTCCTTAAATGTTTGGTAGAATTTGCCTTTGAAGCCATCTGGTCCTGGACTTTTGTGTTTTGGGAGTTTTTTGAATTACTGATTCAGTGTTTTTTCTGATTATCGGTCTGTTTGTTTTCTATTTCTTCCTGTTTCAGTTTTGGTGATTTATATGTTTCTAGGTATTTAAGCATTTCTTCCAGGTTGCCCAATTTGTTGACATAGTTTTTTCCTAACATTCCCTTATAATTGTTTGTATTTATGTGGTGTTGGTTGTTATCTCTCCTCTCTCATTTGTGATTTTATTTGGGTCTTCTCTTTTGTTTTTGATAAGTCTGGCCAAAGGATTATCAATTTTATTAATTTTTTCAAAGAACCAGCTCCTGATTTCATTTATCTGTTCTATTGCTTTTTTTTTTTCAGTTTCTATATCATTTATTTTTGCTCTAATCTTTATTATTTCCTTCCTTCTGCTGGCCCTAGGCTTCATTTGTTGTTCTTTTTCTAGCTCCTTTAGGTGTTAGGGTAGGTTGTTCATTTAAGATTTTTCTTGTTTCTTGAGAAAGGCCTGTATTGCTCTATACTTCCCTCTTCCAAAGGATTTGGACCATCGTGTTTTCATTTTCATCAGTTTCTATGTCTTTTTTATTTCTTCTTTTATTTTCCGGTTGACTCATTCATTCTTTAGTAGCATATTGTTTAACCTCCATGTATTAGTGGTCTTTCCAGAGTTTTCCTTGTGCTTGACTTCTAGTTTCATATCATTGTGATCAGAAAAGGTGCATGGTATGAATTTGATTTTTTGAATTTGTTGAGGCTTGTTTTGTGGGACAATGTTCCACATGCACTTGAAAGAATGTGTATTCTGCTGTTTTAGGATAGAATGTTCTGAATGTATCTGTTAAATCCATCTGGTCCAGTGTGTCACTCCAAGCCATTCTTTCCTTGTTGATTTTCTGTTTAGATGATCTGTCCATTGATGTAAGTAGGATGTTAAGATCCTCTACTATTATTGTATTATCATCAATAAGTTCCTTTATGTTTATTATTGTTTTATATATTTGGGTGCTCCCATGTTGGGTGCATAAATATTTAAAATTGTTAGATCTTCTTGTTGGATTGTCCCCTTTATTATTATTATTTGTCCTTCTTTGTCTCTTGTTATAGTCTTGTTTTAAAGTTTAGTTTCCCTAATATAAGTATCATTATTCTGGCTGTCTTTTAAAATCCATTTGCATGATAAATGTTTATCCATGCCCTCACTTTCAATATGCAGGTATCTTTAGGTCTAAAATGAATGTATTGTAGGCAGCATATAGATAGGTCTTGTTTTTTATCCATTCTGATACCCTACAACTTTTGACTGGAACATTTAGTCCATTTACATTCAAAGTGTTTTTTTTTTTTTTTTTACATAGAGAAAGATATTTATTTTTTTTTATTTTATTTTTATTCTTATGTTAATCCCCATACAGTACATCATTAGTTTTAGATGAAGTGTTCCATGATTCATTGTTTGTGCATAACACCCAGTGCTCCATGCAGAATGTGCCCAACTCAATACCCACCACCAGGCTAACCCATCCTCCCACCCCACTCCCCTCTAGAACCCTGTTTGTTTTTCAGAGTCCATCGTCTCTCATGGTTCGTCTACCCCTCCGATTTCCCCCGCTTCATTCTTCCCCTCCCGCTACCTTCTTCTTCTTCTTTTTTTTTTTTTCTTAACATATATTGCATTCTTTGTTTCAGAGGTACAGATCTGAGATTCAACAGTCTTGCACAATTCACAGCGCTTACCAGAGCACATACCCTCCCCAGTGTCTATCACCTAGTCACCCCATCCTTCCCACCCCACCCCCCACTCCAGCAACCCTCAGTTTGTTTCCTGAGATTAAGAATTCCTCATATCAGTGAGATCATATGATACATGTCTTTCTCTGTTTGACTTATTTCACTCAACATAATACCCTCCAGTTCCATCCACGTCGTTGCAAATGGCAAGATCTCATTCCTTTTGATGGCTGCATCATATTCCATTGTATATATATACCACATCTTCTTTATCCATTCATCTGTTGATGGACATCTTGGCTCTTTCCACAGTTTGGCTATTGTAGACATTGCTGCTATAAACATCGGGGTGCACGTACCCCTTTGGATCCCTACTTTTGTATCTTTGGGATAAATACCCAGTAGTGCAATTGCTGGATCATATGGTAGCTCTAATTTCAACTTTTTGAGGAACCTCCATACTGTTTTCCAGAGTGGCTGGACCAGCTTGCATTCCCACCAACAGTGTAGGAGGGTTCCCCTTTCTCCGCATCTCCGCCAACATCTGTCGTTTCCTGACTTGTTAATTTTAGCCATTCTGACAGGTGTGAGGTGGTATCTCATTGAGGTTTTGATTTGGATTTCCCTGATGCCGAGCGATATTGAGCACTTTTTCATGTGTCTGTTGGCCATTTGGATGTCTTCTTTGGAAAAATGTCTGTTCATGTCTTCTGCCCATTTCTTGACTGGATTCTTTGTTCTTTGGGTGTTGAGTTTGATGAGTTCTTTATAGATTTTGGATACTAGCCCTTTATCTGATATGTCATTTGCAAATATCTTCTCCCATTCTGTCGGTTGTCTTTTGGTTTTGTTGACTGTTTCCTTTGCTTTGCAAAAGCTTTTTATCTTGATGAAGTCCCAATAGTTCATTTTTGCCCTTGCCTCCCTTGCCTTTGGCGATGTTTCTAGGAAGAAGTTGCTTCGGCTGAGGTCAAAGAGGTTGCTGCCTGTGTTCTCCTTTAGGATTTTGATGGACACCTGTCTCACATTGAGGTCTTTCAACCATTTGGAGTCTATTTTTGTGTGTGGTGTAAGGAAATGGTCCAGTTTCATTCTTCTGCATGTGGCTATCCAATTTTCCCAACACCATTTGTTGAAGAGACTGTCTTTGTTCCATTGGACATTCTTTCCTGCTTTGTCAAAGATGAGTTGACCATAGAGTTGAGGGTCCATTTCTGGGCTCTCTATTCTGTTCCATTGATCTATGTGTCTGTTTTTGTGCCAGTACCATGCTGTCTTGATGATGACAGCTTTGTAATAGAGCTGGAAGTCTGGAATTGTGATGCCGCCGGCTTTGCTTTTCTTTTTCAACATTCCTCTGGCTATGCGGGGTCTTTTCTGGTTCCATACAAATTTTAGGATTATTTGTTCCATTTCTTTGAAAAAAGTGGATGGTATTTTGATGGGGATTGCATTGAATGTGTAGATTGCTCTAGGTAGCATGGACATCTTCACCATATTTGTTCTTCCAATCCATGAGCATGGAACGTTTTTCCATTTCTTTGTGTCTTCCTCAATTTCTTTCATGAGTATTTTATAGTTTTCTGAGTACAGATCCTTTGTCTCTTTGGTTAGATGTATTCCTAGGTATCTTATGGTTTTGGGTGCAATTGTAAATGGGATCAACTCCTTAGTTTCTCTTTCTTCTGTCTTGTTGTTGGTGTATAGGAATGCCACTGACTTCTGTGCATTGATTTTATATCCTGCCACTTTACTGAATTCCTGTGTGAGTTCTAGCAGTTTTGGGGTGGAGTCTTTGGGGTTTTCCACATAAAGTATCATATCATCTGCAAAGAGTGAGAGTTTGACTTCTTCTTTGCCGATTTGGATGCCTTTGATTTCTTTTTGTTGTCTGATTGCTGTGGCTAGGACTTCCAATACTATGTTGAATAGCAGTGGTGATAGTGGACATCCCTGCCGCGTTCCTGACCTTAGGGGGAAAGCTCTCAGTTTTTCCCCATTGAGAATGATATTCGCTGTAGGTTTTTCATAGATGGCTTTTATGATATTGAGGTATGTACCCTCTATCCCTATACTCTGAAGAGTTTTGATCAAGCAAGGATGCTGTACTTGGTCAAATGCTTTTTCTGCATCTATTGAGAGGATCATATGATTCTTGTTCTTTCTTTTGTTAATGTATTGTATCACATTGATTGATTTGCGGATGTTGAACCAACCTTGCAGCCCAGGGATAAATCCCACTTGGTCATGGTGAATAATCCTTTTAATGTACTGTTGGATCCTATTGGCTAGTATTTTGGTGAGAATTTTTGCATCCATGTTCATCAGGGATATTGGTCTGTAATTCTCCTTTTTGATGGGGTCTTTGTCTGGTTTTGGGATCAAGGTAATGCTGGCCTCATAAAATGAGTTTGGAAGTTTTCCTTCCATTTCTAGTTTTTGGAACAGTTTCAGAAGAATAGGTATTAATTCTTCTTGAAATGTTTGGTAGAATTCCCCTGGGAAGCCATCTGGCCCTGGGCTTTTGTTTGTTGGGAGATTTTTGATGACTGCTTCAATTCCCTTTGTGGTTATAGGTCTGTTCAGGTTTTCTATTTCATCCTGGTTCAGTTTTGGTAGTTGGTACATCTCTAGGAATGCATCCATTTCTTCCAGGTTATTTAATTTGCTGGCATAGAGTTGCTCATAATATGTTCTTATAATTGTTTGTATTTCTTTGGTGTTGGTTGTGATCTCTCCTCTTTCATTCATGATTTTGTTGATTTGGGTCATTTCTCTTCTCTTTTTGATCAGTCTGGCCAGGGGTTTATCAATCTTGTTAATTCTTTCAAAGAACCAGCTCCTAGTTTCATTGATCTGTTCTACTGTTCTTTTAGTTTCTATTTCATTGATTTCTGCTCTGATCTTTATTATTTCTCTTCTCCTGCTGGGTTTAGGCTTTATTTGCTGTTCTTTCTCCAGCTCCTTTAGGTGTAAGGTTAGGTTGTGTACTTGAGACCTTTCTTGCTTCTTGAGAAAGGCTTGTATTGCTATATACTTGCCTCTTAGGACTGCCTTTGCTGCATCCCAAAGATTTTGAACAGTTGTGTTTTCATTTTCATTGGTTTCCATGTATTTTTTTAATTCTTCTTTAATTTCCTGGTTGACCCATTCATTCTTCAGTAGGATGCTCTTTAGCCTCCATGTATTTGAGTTCTTTCTGACTTTTGTCTTGTGATTGAGCTCTAGTTTCAAAGCATTGTGGTCTGAAAATAGGCAGGGAATGATCCCAATCTTTTGGTACCAGTTGAGACCTGATTTATGACCTAGGATGTGATCTATTCTGGAGAATGTTCCATGGGCCCTAGAGAAGAATGTGTATTCCGTTGCTTTGGGGTGGAATGTTCTGAATATGTCTGTAAAGTCCATTTGGTCCAGTGTGTCATTTAAAGTCTTTATTTCCTTGTTGATCTTTTGCTTAGACGATCTGTCCATTTCAGTGAGGGGGGTGTTAAAGTCCCCCACTATTATTGTATTGTTGTCGATGTGTTTCTTTGCTTTTGTTATTAATTGCCTTATATAATTGGCTGCTCCCATGTTAGGGGCATAGATATTTACAATTGTTAGATCTTCTTGTTGGATAGATCCTTTAAGTAGGATATAGTGTCCTTCCTCATCTCTTATTACAGTCTTTGGTTTAAAATCTAATTTGTCTGATATAAGGATTGCCACCCCAGCTTTCTTTTGCTGTCCATTAGCAGGGTAAATGGTTTTCCACCCCCTCACTTTCAATCTGGGGCTGTCTTTGGGTCGAAAATGAGTCTCTTGCAGACAGCATATCGATGGGTCTTGTTTTTTAATCCAGTCTGATAGCCTGTGTCTTTTGATTGGGGCATTGAGCCCATTTACATTCAGGGTAACTATTGAAAGATAGGAATTTAGTGCCATTGTATTGCCTGTAAGGTGACTGTTACCGTATATTGTCTGTGTTTCTTTCTGGTCTATGTTGCTTTTGGGGTCTCTCTTTGCTTAGAGGACTCCTTTCAAGATTTCCTGTAGGGCTGGTTTTGTGTTTGCAAATTCCTTTAGTTTTTGTTTGTCCTGGAAGCTTTTTATCTCTCCTTCAATTTTCAATGATAGCCTAGCTGGATAGAGTATTCTTGGCTGCATATTTTTCTCGTTTAGTGCTCTGAATATATCCTGCCAGTCCTTTCTGGCCTGCCAGGTCTCTGTGGATAGGTCTGTTGCCAATCTAATGTTTCTACCCTTGTAGGTTACAGATCTCTTCTCCCGAGCTGCTTTCAGGATTTTCTCTTTGTCTATGAGACTCGTAAGTTTTACTATTAGATGTCGGGGTGTTGACCTATTTTTTTTGATTTTGAGAGGGGTTCTCTGTGCTTCCTGGATTTTCATGCCTGTTTCCTTCCCCAAATTAGGGAAGTTCTCTGCTATAATTTGCTCCATTATACCTTCTGCCCCTCTCTCTCTTTCTTCTTCTTCTGGGATCCCAATTATTCTAATGTTGTTTCGTCTTATGGTATCGCTTATCTCTCGAATTCTGCCCTCGTGATCCAGTAGTTGTTTATCTCTCTTTTTCTCAGCTTCTTTATTTTCCATCATTTCATCTTCTATATTACTGATTCTCTCTTCTGCCTCATTTATTCTAGCAGTTAGCGCCCCCATTTTTGATTGCACCTCATTAATAGCCTTTTTGATTTCTACTTGGTTGGATTTTAGTTCTTTTACTTCTCCAGAAAGGGTTTCTCTAATAACTTCCATATTTTTTTCAAGCCCAGCTAGTATCTTTAAAGTGATGATTCTGAACTCTAGATCTGACATTGTACTAATGTCCGTATTGAGTAGGTCCCTGGCAGTCGGTACTACCTCTTGTTCTTTTTGTTGAGGTGATTTTTTCCGTCTTGTCATTTTGTGCAGAGGAGAATAGATTAATGAGAGAACAAAATGCTAGCAGAGTAACAAC
>NW_025410163.1:0-8852 GCF_002201575.2 Neomonachus schauinslandi
AAGACTGTAATAAGAGATGAGGAAGGACACTATATCCTACTTAAAGGGTCTATCCAACAAGAAGATCTGACAATTGTAAATATCTCTGCCCCTAACATGGGAGCAGCCAATTATATAAGGCAATTAATAACAAAAGCAAAGAAACACATCGACAACAATACAATAATAGTGGGGGACTTTAACACCCCCCCTCACTGAAATGGACAGATCGTCTAAGCAAAAGATCGACAAGGAAATAAAGACTTTAAATGACACACTGGGCCAAATGGACTTCACAGACATATTCAGAACATTCCACCCCAAAGCAACGGAATACACATTCTTCTCTAGTGCCCATGGAACAGTCTCCAGAATAGATCACATCCTAGGTCATAAATCAGGTCTCAACCGGTACCAAAAGATTGGAATCATTCCTTGCCTATTTTCAGACCACAGTGCTTTGAAACTAGAACTCAGTCACAAGAGGAAAGTTGGAAAGAACTCAAATACATGGAGGCTAAAGAGCATCCTACTGAAGAATGAATGGGTCAACCAGGAAATTAAAGAAGAATTAAAAAAATACATGGAAACCAATGAAAATGAAAACACAACTATTCAAAATCTTTGGGATGCAGCAAAGGCAGTCCTAAGAGGAAAGTATATAGCAATACAAGCCTTTCTCAAGAAACAAGAAAGGTCTCAAGTACACAACCTAACCCTACACCTAAAGGAGCTGGAGAAAGAACAGCAAATAAAGCCTAAGCCCAGCAGGAGAAGAGAAATAATCAAGATCAGAGCAGAAATCAATGAAATAGAAACTAAAAGAACAATAGAACAGATCAACGAAACTAGGAGCTGGTTCTTTGAAAGAATTAACAAGATTGATAAACCCCTGGCCAGACTTATCAAAAAGAGAAGAGAAATGACCCAAATCAACAAAATCATGAATGAAAGAGGAGAGATCACAACCAACACCAAAGAAATACAAACAATTATAAGAACATATTAGGAGCAACTCTATGCCAGCAAATTAGATAACCTGGAAGAAATGGATGCATTCCTAGAGATGTATCAACTACCAAAACTGAACCAGGATGAAATAGAAAACCTGAACAGACCTATAACCACTAAGGAAATTGAAGCAGTCATCAAAAATCTCCCAACAAACAAAAGCCCAGGGCCAGATGGCTTCCCAGGGGAATTCTACCAAACATTTCAAGAAGAATTAATACCTATTCTTCTGAAACTGTTCCAAAAAATAGAAATGGAAGGAAAACTTCCAAACTCATTTTATGAGGCCAGCATTACCTTGATCCCAAAACCAGACAAAGACCCCATCAAAAAGGAGAATTACAGACCAATATCTTTGATGAACATGGATGCAAAAATTCTCACCAAAATACTAGCCAATAGGATCCAACAGTACATTAAAAGGATTATTCACCATGACCAAGTGGGATTTATCCCTGGGCTGCAAGGTTGGTTCAACATCCGCAAATCAATCAATGTGATACAATACATTAACAAAAGAAAGAACAAGAATCATATGATCCTCTCAATAGATGCAGAAAAAGCTTTTGACAAAGTACAGCATCCTTTCTTGATCAAAACTCTTCAGAGTATAGGCATAGAGGGTACATACCTCAATATCATAAAAGCCATCTATGAAAAACCTACAGCGAATATCATTCTCAATGGGGAAAAACTGAGAGCTTTCCCCCTAAGGTCAGGAACGCGGCAGGGATGTCCACTATCACCACTGCTATTCAACATAGTATTGGAAGTCCTAGCCACAGCAATCAGACAACAAAAAGAAATCAAAGGCATCCAAATTGGCAAAGAAGAAGTCAAACTCTCACTCTTTGCAGATGATATGATACTTTATGTGGAAAACACAAAAGACTCCACCCCAAAACTGCTAGAACTCATACAGGAATTCAGTCAAGTGGCAGGATATAAAATCAATGCACAGAAGTCAGTGGCATTCCTATACACCAACAACAAGACAGAAGAAAGAGAAATTAAGGAGTCGATCCCATTTACAATTGCACCCAAAACCATAAGATACCTAGGAATAAATCTAACCAAAGAGACAAAGGATCTGTACTCAGAAAACTATAAAATACTCATGAAAGAAATTGAGGAAGACACAAAGAAATGGAAAAACGTTCCATGCTCATGGATTGGAAGAACAAATATTGTGAAGATGTCAATGCTACCTAGAGCAATCTACACATTCAATGCAATCCCCATCAAAATACCATCCACTTTTTTCACAGAAATGGAACAAATAATCCTAAAATTTGTATGGAACCAGAAAAGACCCCGCATAGCCAGAGGAATGTTGAAAAAGAAAAACAAAGCTGGTGGCATCACAATTCCGGACTTCCAGCTCTATTACAAAGCTGTACTCATCAAGACAGCATGGTACTGGCACAAAAACAGACACATAGATCAATGGAACAGAACAGAGGGCCCAGAAATGGACCCTCAACTCTATGGTCAACTAATCTTCGACAAAGCAGGAAAGAATGTCCAATGGAAAAAAGACAGTCTCTTCAACAAATGGTGTTGGGAAAATTGGACAGCCACATGCAGAAGAATGAAACTGGACCATTTCCTTACACCACACACAAAAATAGACTCCAAATGGTTGAAAGACCTCAATGTGAGACAGGAGTCCATCAACATCCTAAAGGAGAACACAGGCAGCACCCTCTTCGACCTCAGCCACAGCAACTTCTTCCTAGAAACATCACCAAAGGCAAGGGAAGCAAGGGAAAAAATGAACTATTGGGACTTCATCGAGATAAAAAGCTTTTGCACAGAAAAAGAAACAGTCAACAAAACCAAAAGACAACCGACAGAATGGGAGAAGATATTTGCAAATGACATATCAAGATAAAGGGCTAGTATCCAAAATCTATAAAGAACTTCTTAAAGTCAACACCCAAAGAACAAATGATCCAATCAAGAAATGGGCAGAAGACATGAACAGACATTTTTCCAAAGAGGACATCCAAATGGCCAACAGACACATGAAAAAGTGCTTAACATCGCTCGGCATCAGGGAAATCCAAATCAAAACCTCAATGAGATATCACCTCACACCATTCAGAATGGCTCAAGTTAACAAGTCAGGAAACGACAGATGTTGGTGGGGACGCGGAGAAAGGGGAACCCTCCTACACTGTTGGTGGGAATGCAAGCTGGTGCAGCCACTCTGGAAAACAGTATGGAGGTTCTTCAAAAAGTTGAAAATAGAACTACCATATGATCCAGCAATTGCACTACTGGGTATTTACCCCAAAGATAGAAATGTAGGGATCCAAAGGGGTATGTGCACCCCAATGTTTATAGCAGCAATGTCCACAAGAGCCAAACTGTGGAAAGAGCCAAGATGTCCATCAACAGACGAATGGATAAAGAAGATATGGTATAGATACACAATGGAATATTATGCAGCCATCAAAAAGAATGAAATCTTGCCATTTGCAACGACGTGGATGGAACTGGAGGGTATTATGCTAGCGAAATAAGTCAATCAGAGAAAGACATGTATCATATGACTTCACTGATAGGAGGAATTCTTAATCTCAGGAAACAAACTGAGGGTTGCTGGAGTGGTGGGGGGTGGGAGGGATGGGGTGGCTGGGTGATAGACACTGGGGAGGGTATGTGCTATGGTGAGCACTGTGAATTGTGCAAGACTGCTGAATCACAGATCTGTACCTCTGAAACAAATAATACATTATATGTTAAAAAAAAAAAAAAGAAGAAGATAGGAGAAGGGGAAGAATGAAGGGGGGGAAATCGGAGGGGTAGACGAACCATGAGAGACAATGGACTCTGAAAAACAAACTGAGGGTTCTAGAGGGGAGAGGGGTGGGAGGATGGGTTAGCCTGGTGATGGGTATTAAAGAGGGCACGTTCTGCATGGAGCACTGGGTGTTATGCGCAAATAATGAATCATGGAACACTACATCAAAAACCAATGATGTAATGTATGGTGATTAACATAACAGAATAATAAAAATAAATAAATAAATACAAAAGTCTCCAGGATGTATGTAAAGAGATAATTCAAGAATGCATTGATCCTGGGGTCAATCCTTTTGAACAAAGCAAGAAAAATGAAAGGGGATGACGCTTATTTTATCCTGGCAAGACTCTGCCAGTCTTTCTGACTGCTTACAAATCAATCTATATAGCTATCTCACAATTAGAATTCAGAAGTGAGATGGTTTTCATGTAGTGTATTAACACGTTTATTTGATCTAAAAAATGAAGTCAGTTCTGTTATTGATCGACAAGTCTGACAAGGGTAAGTAGTTTGGCAATGAGGGCTGATTTAGCCCATTGGATTATATGATGAACATTTTTCATGATTCAGTGAAATAGACAACTCCAAAGTTTTAAGGAAATTTATTTAAAACATACATACAATGTATAATATATTTTTAACTACAGTCTCTGTAGCTATTTAAACTTATAATAAAAAGTATTTTTGATAGCAACTTTAAAATGTGCAAAGTGGTGTGTCAATTTGCCAAATTATTTTAGGAGGCAAATTAAGCAAAAAATTTGAAGATCACAAATACAACTTGTATTTCCCTCTCATAGCAGTCCCTTCTCATCTCTGCTCATTGCTCTCATTTTACATACACCTTCTATGTTACACTCATGATGAATATTATTTCATTCTGTCATGACTGCCCAAAACACCTACATAAAGGCTGAAGTCATCAACAAATAATGCAAGCTAAAGCATCTTAGACTAAGATCATTCCATTTGCATTTTCTTCAGCTTTTCCCAATCCTCTACCATGCCTATAGAATTCTCTGTAAGATATTATATCAGAAAAAGACATGCCACTGCCTTGTGGCTTTTGCATTTAATCCACACTGTATCCTTCTCTATTCTATATTCACCAAGAGCAATTATGATTTATGTATTTCCTTTAATACCAAGTATTGAAAAGCAACATTTTTACTTTCATTCTTTCATACATGGATTTACTAAGCATCTATTATGTCCAGGTATAGTGCCATATACTAGAATCTAAAGTTGGGTAAGTTATTGTGGTCTCTTTGGGAAAGGATACTTAAGCAGATAAGTTACAATATGATGTGGAAAGATGATTAAATAAGTGTAAAAAAAGTTAAACTTACACCCAATAGAGCCAATACTTGATAGCCATCATGATGATGGCTTTTGCCATAGTCAAGTTATATGCAAATTACTATGAAAATACAGAAGGAGGAAATCCACAATAGAAAACTAAAAAACAGATTCACAATAGGACATAACATCCAAAACAGATTTTAAATATTTGGCCAGATGAAATAGAAAAGTAAAAGGATTCTAGGCAGAGAATGGAATAATCAAAGGAACAGAATCTGGAAAGAGCATGGCATATGCAGGGAACTATGAGAAGTCCAGAGAGGCTGAAACACTGAATGTATAGGATAAAATATCGAAAAATGAGTTTAAAGAGTTCCTGTTGGGGGAATAGATTATTAAGTGCCTTGAATACCAAACCAGATTATTTTTCTATAGGGAAAAAAAAAAAACTTAGAACATAGTTTGCATACTAGGACAGTCTTTTTTTTTTTTAATGTTTATATAAGTGCGTATACAGATTGATTTTGTATACAGATAAAAATCTGGGAGGATAACAGTGGGTGTCTAAAGAAAAGATGGGAGAGTGGGGAGATTATAATGATTTTTACTCTGTTAGGGGTGCCTGGGTGGCTCAGTCGGTTAAGCATTGGTTAAGCATTCGAGTCTTGATTTCAGCTCTGGTCAATGATCGCAGAGTCCTATGATTGAGCCCCACAAAAGGCTCCAGGCTGGGCAGGGAGTCTGCTTGAGATTCTCTCTCTCTCCCACTGCCCCTCCCATCTCTCTCTCTCTCTCTCCCTAATGAATAAATAAATCTTTGAAAAATTAATGATTTTTACTCTATTATATACATTTCTGTATAACCAACATTTAATCAGAAGGTGTTTTGGCTTTGCCTGTCTCTAACGATCAACACAAGAGATAACTGAAAATAGGCTTCATGAATATTAATTAAATGTTGAAAAAGACGTTTTTCAATGAAGAAAAAAAATTAGTGATGTTTCAAATCTGTAGATTGGTCAAAATATTTCAGAAACACTCCCCTGGTCTTCATGAACACATACAAGAATGCAGCAAACTTTGTAGGTTGTACACTTATGTAAAGCATCTGAGATTTGTGTTGTGTGTCCACTTACTGCTTTGAAGGACTATGGTGCCAGATGACAAATATAAGGGTAGTAGAATTCTTTCCCTAAAATATGTTTATATTTAATATATGAGTACATTTTTATATTTCATATTTTATATATGAGTGCATTTTTATATTTTATATATGAATGCATTTCTCATGCAGTGCTATCAAAGCATACTAAATAACAGTTGGAATGTAATCAAACTTATAAAACAGAAGTATGAACTATTTTGTAACTCCCTGTTTGTTGAGTAAGTATTTGTATGCTTAGTGGCATTTGATCTAAAACTTCCCTTCATTATAACTGATAACAATACTACTCACCAAACCCTAAGAGTTTGTCTGACCATATTAACTTAGGTCAAGTTTGAAACAATAAAAACCCATGATTGATGGAGGGAAGAGGCGATATAGTAATAAGAAAAATAATTTATATGTGGCCATATCCACCATGATACATACTTTTAAAAGATTTCTCTTCTCTAGGTTATTATAATTGTGAGCAGAAGGAAGACTTCAGCCATGGATTAAAAACAGTACCCAGTTTCAGCCAGGAATTATACACTATAGAATCGAGTTGTATTAATATCAAAATCAGGAATGATAAATCTATAAGACCTAAGTTTCTGGGGTGCACCTGGGTGGCTCAGTTGGTTAAGTGTCCGACTTTTGATTTCAGCTCAGGTCATGCTCTCATGGGTCATGAGATCGAGCCCTGTTTCAGGCTCCTTGCTCAGGACAGAGTCTGCTTCTCCCTCTCCTTCCCCTTCTACTCCTCCCCCACCACCCTAGCTCATTTGCATGTGCTCTCTCCAAAAAATAAATAAAATCTTAGAAAATAATAATAAAATAAAATAAAAGACCTAAGTTTCCACTCAAGGTAGACTTCCTTAACTATACTGAATTTCCATTTCTATGTAGAATTGATTAATATAAATCTTTTCCATACCTTGATTGTATGTGTTTGCTCTACATTGTGTTACCAGTATATAACAAAATGTTCAGCATAAGTTCAAGGTAATCATTTGAGACATTAAAAAGAAAGTTGAAAATTGCATTAATTCAGTTACTTTCATATTTTCATAAACTTACTATTCTTCTACATGTTACCTTTTTAAATTTCTTTTGTGTGCGTGTTGTTTCTTATTCCAACCATTCTCGCATTACTCTTTTTCCTTCTTTTTCATGTATAAATTTCTGATTCTTTCCTTTCCTACAAACTACTCTGCTGTCAGTCCCACATTTCTACAGATGAAAAGAATCTTGGAAAGTTATCTAATCCATGCTGTACTATACTTAAACTATGATTTTTCAAATTAGGCCAAGTATGAACCAGCTTATTTCATTCTTCTCAAATCTTATCTTTAAACATCATTTTCAACATTATGTTAATTGTAACAAACTTTTCCCTGCATCCCTTTCTTTCTCCTGAATTTCTCATTTTTATCTTGTATCACATTAACTCTATATCCTATCAACTCATCTCTTACATGCTATGGTTTTGCCTTATTTTCCTTCAAACTTGAGTAACCTCAGGAAAAACTACAAACAAAAATAATGCAAGGAATTTGCTTTATCACAAAGATGTAACTGGTCTGCTTTTTAAGACATCTTGCTGCCATACAAAGTGAAGAAATGAGGGGCTGAGGAAAAGAAAAAGAGTTCCTGATTGCCTACTCTCAACTCTCAGCACCCTTTAAACAAATCAATCTTTACTAAATCTTGACCATCAAAGATACAGCAGGAGCCCCTAAACTTACAGGCGAGTCTAAGAATTGTGGAGTTCTAAAAAGGGACAGAAAAGCCAAAATATGATTAGAAAATGTTCTCTGGATTGTGAATTTGGATAGAAAAATATCAGTGGGCACTTGCTTTGTTTCCTTTTCATGAAAGAATAATAAAGGCCTCAGGGCAGATGAAAAAGAACTAAGAAACATGATATTAGGGGGTCTACATAAAGCCAGGTACCTGAAGGAGAGCAAGGTTCTGCTTTTGGATGAGTAATTGAATGCTTACATTGTCATTCCCTTACTCTATGTTCATAAGGGAGGACTGACTGAGCAAGATCAACACCAGAGAGGTTGGCTGAATATCTGTTACTGTAACACTGGTACACTTTTCTGCTGTGGATACTTTCAACTCTTCAATTTCCTAATAACTTTTGACCAGGCATGGCTATCAGAAGAAATTGACCAAAACATATAGTTAAGTTCCATTTTAAGGTCTGCAAAATATAGCACTACCTTACAATGATGAAATACCTGGATGGGTTCTTAAAATCTTTTCCAAAAACTACATTCCATTCTTATGTAAGAGAAAGCACTCATTGCAAAGAAGCATTCCTTTCAATGATTTAGGTTTGAAAATGGAATTATTCAAAATCTAAACTCTGAGACTCATTTGTTTAATACTGAGTCACGGACTTATTTCCAAACAAAATGTCCTATGCACTGTGCTGTTTCATCTAGTATTCTTAGATATAGTGGCGAAGGCCAAGCGATAGTGATGCAGCACTTCCCTGCTTTCTTCACATGCACTGACAGACTAGCGTTATAAAACTGACTGCAGTAAACACAAAACCAGCCCTACAGGAAATCTTGAAAGGGGTCCTCTAAG
>NW_025410164.1:0-8852 GCF_002201575.2 Neomonachus schauinslandi
AAGACTGTAATAAGAGATGAGGAAGGACACTATATCCTACTTAAAGGGTCTATCCAACAAGAAGATCTGACAATTGTAAATATCTCTGCCCCTAACATGGGAGCAGCCAATTATATAAGGCAATTAATAACAAAAGCAAAGAAACACATCGACAACAATACAATAATAGTGGGGGACTTTAACACCCCCCCTCACTGAAATGGACAGATCGTCTAAGCAAAAGATCGACAAGGAAATAAAGACTTTAAATGACACACTGGGCCAAATGGACTTCACAGACATATTCAGAACATTCCACCCCAAAGCAACGGAATACACATTCTTCTCTAGTGCCCATGGAACAGTCTCCAGAATAGATCACATCCTAGGTCATAAATCAGGTCTCAACCGGTACCAAAAGATTGGAATCATTCCTTGCCTATTTTCAGACCACAGTGCTTTGAAACTAGAACTCAGTCACAAGAGGAAAGTTGGAAAGAACTCAAATACATGGAGGCTAAAGAGCATCCTACTGAAGAATGAATGGGTCAACCAGGAAATTAAAGAAGAATTAAAAAAATACATGGAAACCAATGAAAATGAAAACACAACTATTCAAAATCTTTGGGATGCAGCAAAGGCAGTCCTAAGAGGAAAGTATATAGCAATACAAGCCTTTCTCAAGAAACAAGAAAGGTCTCAAGTACACAACCTAACCCTACACCTAAAGGAGCTGGAGAAAGAACAGCAAATAAAGCCTAAGCCCAGCAGGAGAAGAGAAATAATCAAGATCAGAGCAGAAATCAATGAAATAGAAACTAAAAGAACAATAGAACAGATCAACGAAACTAGGAGCTGGTTCTTTGAAAGAATTAACAAGATTGATAAACCCCTGGCCAGACTTATCAAAAAGAGAAGAGAAATGACCCAAATCAACAAAATCATGAATGAAAGAGGAGAGATCACAACCAACACCAAAGAAATACAAACAATTATAAGAACATATTAGGAGCAACTCTATGCCAGCAAATTAGATAACCTGGAAGAAATGGATGCATTCCTAGAGATGTATCAACTACCAAAACTGAACCAGGATGAAATAGAAAACCTGAACAGACCTATAACCACTAAGGAAATTGAAGCAGTCATCAAAAATCTCCCAACAAACAAAAGCCCAGGGCCAGATGGCTTCCCAGGGGAATTCTACCAAACATTTCAAGAAGAATTAATACCTATTCTTCTGAAACTGTTCCAAAAAATAGAAATGGAAGGAAAACTTCCAAACTCATTTTATGAGGCCAGCATTACCTTGATCCCAAAACCAGACAAAGACCCCATCAAAAAGGAGAATTACAGACCAATATCTTTGATGAACATGGATGCAAAAATTCTCACCAAAATACTAGCCAATAGGATCCAACAGTACATTAAAAGGATTATTCACCATGACCAAGTGGGATTTATCCCTGGGCTGCAAGGTTGGTTCAACATCCGCAAATCAATCAATGTGATACAATACATTAACAAAAGAAAGAACAAGAATCATATGATCCTCTCAATAGATGCAGAAAAAGCTTTTGACAAAGTACAGCATCCTTTCTTGATCAAAACTCTTCAGAGTATAGGCATAGAGGGTACATACCTCAATATCATAAAAGCCATCTATGAAAAACCTACAGCGAATATCATTCTCAATGGGGAAAAACTGAGAGCTTTCCCCCTAAGGTCAGGAACGCGGCAGGGATGTCCACTATCACCACTGCTATTCAACATAGTATTGGAAGTCCTAGCCACAGCAATCAGACAACAAAAAGAAATCAAAGGCATCCAAATTGGCAAAGAAGAAGTCAAACTCTCACTCTTTGCAGATGATATGATACTTTATGTGGAAAACACAAAAGACTCCACCCCAAAACTGCTAGAACTCATACAGGAATTCAGTCAAGTGGCAGGATATAAAATCAATGCACAGAAGTCAGTGGCATTCCTATACACCAACAACAAGACAGAAGAAAGAGAAATTAAGGAGTCGATCCCATTTACAATTGCACCCAAAACCATAAGATACCTAGGAATAAATCTAACCAAAGAGACAAAGGATCTGTACTCAGAAAACTATAAAATACTCATGAAAGAAATTGAGGAAGACACAAAGAAATGGAAAAACGTTCCATGCTCATGGATTGGAAGAACAAATATTGTGAAGATGTCAATGCTACCTAGAGCAATCTACACATTCAATGCAATCCCCATCAAAATACCATCCACTTTTTTCACAGAAATGGAACAAATAATCCTAAAATTTGTATGGAACCAGAAAAGACCCCGCATAGCCAGAGGAATGTTGAAAAAGAAAAACAAAGCTGGTGGCATCACAATTCCGGACTTCCAGCTCTATTACAAAGCTGTACTCATCAAGACAGCATGGTACTGGCACAAAAACAGACACATAGATCAATGGAACAGAACAGAGGGCCCAGAAATGGACCCTCAACTCTATGGTCAACTAATCTTCGACAAAGCAGGAAAGAATGTCCAATGGAAAAAAGACAGTCTCTTCAACAAATGGTGTTGGGAAAATTGGACAGCCACATGCAGAAGAATGAAACTGGACCATTTCCTTACACCACACACAAAAATAGACTCCAAATGGTTGAAAGACCTCAATGTGAGACAGGAGTCCATCAACATCCTAAAGGAGAACACAGGCAGCACCCTCTTCGACCTCAGCCACAGCAACTTCTTCCTAGAAACATCACCAAAGGCAAGGGAAGCAAGGGAAAAAATGAACTATTGGGACTTCATCGAGATAAAAAGCTTTTGCACAGAAAAAGAAACAGTCAACAAAACCAAAAGACAACCGACAGAATGGGAGAAGATATTTGCAAATGACATATCAAGATAAAGGGCTAGTATCCAAAATCTATAAAGAACTTCTTAAAGTCAACACCCAAAGAACAAATGATCCAATCAAGAAATGGGCAGAAGACATGAACAGACATTTTTCCAAAGAGGACATCCAAATGGCCAACAGACACATGAAAAAGTGCTTAACATCGCTCGGCATCAGGGAAATCCAAATCAAAACCTCAATGAGATATCACCTCACACCATTCAGAATGGCTCAAGTTAACAAGTCAGGAAACGACAGATGTTGGTGGGGACGCGGAGAAAGGGGAACCCTCCTACACTGTTGGTGGGAATGCAAGCTGGTGCAGCCACTCTGGAAAACAGTATGGAGGTTCTTCAAAAAGTTGAAAATAGAACTACCATATGATCCAGCAATTGCACTACTGG
The DNA here is from genome assembly GCF_002201575.2 of Neomonachus schauinslandi. NCBI lineage: Eukaryota > Metazoa > Chordata > Mammalia > Carnivora > Phocidae > Neomonachus > Neomonachus schauinslandi. Next base: position 3,277 of record NW_025410164.1, read on the forward strand.
GTATTTACCCCAAAGATAGAAATGTAGGGATCCAAAGGGGTATGTGCACCCCAATGTTTATAGCAGCAATGTCCACAAGAGCCAAACTGTGGAAAGAGCCAAGATGTCCATCAACAGACGAATGGATAAAGAAGATATGGTATAGATACACAATGGAATATTATGCAGCCATCAAAAAGAATGAAATCTTGCCATTTGCAACGACGTGGATGGAACTGGAGGGTATTATGCTAGCGAAATAAGTCAATCAGAGAAAGACATGTATCATATGACTTCACTGATAGGAGGAATTCTTAATCTCAGGAAACAAACTGAGGGTTGCTGGAGTGGTGGGGGGTGGGAGGGATGGGGTGGCTGGGTGATAGACACTGGGGAGGGTATGTGCTATGGTGAGCACTGTGAATTGTGCAAGACTGCTGAATCACAGATCTGTACCTCTGAAACAAATAATACATTATATGTTAAAAAAAAAAAAAAGAAGAAGATAGGAGAAGGGGAAGAATGAAGGGGGGGAAATCGGAGGGGTAGACGAACCATGAGAGACAATGGACTCTGAAAAACAAACTGAGGGTTCTAGAGGGGAGAGGGGTGGGAGGATGGGTTAGCCTGGTGATGGGTATTAAAGAGGGCACGTTCTGCATGGAGCACTGGGTGTTATGCGCAAATAATGAATCATGGAACACTACATCAAAAACCAATGATGTAATGTATGGTGATTAACATAACAGAATAATAAAAATAAATAAATAAATACAAAAGTCTCCAGGATGTATGTAAAGAGATAATTCAAGAATGCATTGATCCTGGGGTCAATCCTTTTGAACAAAGCAAGAAAAATGAAAGGGGATGACGCTTATTTTATCCTGGCAAGACTCTGCCAGTCTTTCTGACTGCTTACAAATCAATCTATATAGCTATCTCACAATTAGAATTCAGAAGTGAGATGGTTTTCATGTAGTGTATTAACACGTTTATTTGATCTAAAAAATGAAGTCAGTTCTGTTATTGATCGACAAGTCTGACAAGGGTAAGTAGTTTGGCAATGAGGGCTGATTTAGCCCATTGGATTATATGATGAACATTTTTCATGATTCAGTGAAATAGACAACTCCAAAGTTTTAAGGAAATTTATTTAAAACATACATACAATGTATAATATATTTTTAACTACAGTCTCTGTAGCTATTTAAACTTATAATAAAAAGTATTTTTGATAGCAACTTTAAAATGTGCAAAGTGGTGTGTCAATTTGCCAAATTATTTTAGGAGGCAAATTAAGCAAAAAATTTGAAGATCACAAATACAACTTGTATTTCCCTCTCATAGCAGTCCCTTCTCATCTCTGCTCATTGCTCTCATTTTACATACACCTTCTATGTTACACTCATGATGAATATTATTTCATTCTGTCATGACTGCCCAAAACACCTACATAAAGGCTGAAGTCATCAACAAATAATGCAAGCTAAAGCATCTTAGACTAAGATCATTCCATTTGCATTTTCTTCAGCTTTTCCCAATCCTCTACCATGCCTATAGAATTCTCTGTAAGATATTATATCAGAAAAAGACATGCCACTGCCTTGTGGCTTTTGCATTTAATCCACACTGTATCCTTCTCTATTCTATATTCACCAAGAGCAATTATGATTTATGTATTTCCTTTAATACCAAGTATTGAAAAGCAACATTTTTACTTTCATTCTTTCATACATGGATTTACTAAGCATCTATTATGTCCAGGTATAGTGCCATATACTAGAATCTAAAGTTGGGTAAGTTATTGTGGTCTCTTTGGGAAAGGATACTTAAGCAGATAAGTTACAATATGATGTGGAAAGATGATTAAATAAGTGTAAAAAAAGTTAAACTTACACCCAATAGAGCCAATACTTGATAGCCATCATGATGATGGCTTTTGCCATAGTCAAGTTATATGCAAATTACTATGAAAATACAGAAGGAGGAAATCCACAATAGAAAACTAAAAAACAGATTCACAATAGGACATAACATCCAAAACAGATTTTAAATATTTGGCCAGATGAAATAGAAAAGTAAAAGGATTCTAGGCAGAGAATGGAATAATCAAAGGAACAGAATCTGGAAAGAGCATGGCATATGCAGGGAACTATGAGAAGTCCAGAGAGGCTGAAACACTGAATGTATAGGATAAAATATCGAAAAATGAGTTTAAAGAGTTCCTGTTGGGGGAATAGATTATTAAGTGCCTTGAATACCAAACCAGATTATTTTTCTATAGGGAAAAAAAAAAAACTTAGAACATAGTTTGCATACTAGGACAGTCTTTTTTTTTTTTAATGTTTATATAAGTGCGTATACAGATTGATTTTGTATACAGATAAAAATCTGGGAGGATAACAGTGGGTGTCTAAAGAAAAGATGGGAGAGTGGGGAGATTATAATGATTTTTACTCTGTTAGGGGTGCCTGGGTGGCTCAGTCGGTTAAGCATTGGTTAAGCATTCGAGTCTTGATTTCAGCTCTGGTCAATGATCGCAGAGTCCTATGATTGAGCCCCACAAAAGGCTCCAGGCTGGGCAGGGAGTCTGCTTGAGATTCTCTCTCTCTCCCACTGCCCCTCCCATCTCTCTCTCTCTCTCTCCCTAATGAATAAATAAATCTTTGAAAAATTAATGATTTTTACTCTATTATATACATTTCTGTATAACCAACATTTAATCAGAAGGTGTTTTGGCTTTGCCTGTCTCTAACGATCAACACAAGAGATAACTGAAAATAGGCTTCATGAATATTAATTAAATGTTGAAAAAGACGTTTTTCAATGAAGAAAAAAAATTAGTGATGTTTCAAATCTGTAGATTGGTCAAAATATTTCAGAAACACTCCCCTGGTCTTCATGAACACATACAAGAATGCAGCAAACTTTGTAGGTTGTACACTTATGTAAAGCATCTGAGATTTGTGTTGTGTGTCCACTTACTGCTTTGAAGGACTATGGTGCCAGATGACAAATATAAGGGTAGTAGAATTCTTTCCCTAAAATATGTTTATATTTAATATATGAGTACATTTTTATATTTCATATTTTATATATGAGTGCATTTTTATATTTTATATATGAATGCATTTCTCATGCAGTGCTATCAAAGCATACTAAATAACAGTTGGAATGTAATCAAACTTATAAAACAGAAGTATGAACTATTTTGTAACTCCCTGTTTGTTGAGTAAGTATTTGTATGCTTAGTGGCATTTGATCTAAAACTTCCCTTCATTATAACTGATAACAATACTACTCACCAAACCCTAAGAGTTTGTCTGACCATATTAACTTAGGTCAAGTTTGAAACAATAAAAACCCATGATTGATGGAGGGAAGAGGCGATATAGTAATAAGAAAAATAATTTATATGTGGCCATATCCACCATGATACATACTTTTAAAAGATTTCTCTTCTCTAGGTTATTATAATTGTGAGCAGAAGGAAGACTTCAGCCATGGATTAAAAACAGTACCCAGTTTCAGCCAGGAATTATACACTATAGAATCGAGTTGTATTAATATCAAAATCAGGAATGATAAATCTATAAGACCTAAGTTTCTGGGGTGCACCTGGGTGGCTCAGTTGGTTAAGTGTCCGACTTTTGATTTCAGCTCAGGTCATGCTCTCATGGGTCATGAGATCGAGCCCTGTTTCAGGCTCCTTGCTCAGGACAGAGTCTGCTTCTCCCTCTCCTTCCCCTTCTACTCCTCCCCCACCACCCTAGCTCATTTGCATGTGCTCTCTCCAAAAAATAAATAAAATCTTAGAAAATAATAATAAAATAAAATAAAAGACCTAAGTTTCCACTCAAGGTAGACTTCCTTAACTATACTGAATTTCCATTTCTATGTAGAATTGATTAATATAAATCTTTTCCATACCTTGATTGTATGTGTTTGCTCTACATTGTGTTACCAGTATATAACAAAATGTTCAGCATAAGTTCAAGGTAATCATTTGAGACATTAAAAAGAAAGTTGAAAATTGCATTAATTCAGTTACTTTCATATTTTCATAAACTTACTATTCTTCTACATGTTACCTTTTTAAATTTCTTTTGTGTGCGTGTTGTTTCTTATTCCAACCATTCTCGCATTACTCTTTTTCCTTCTTTTTCATGTATAAATTTCTGATTCTTTCCTTTCCTACAAACTACTCTGCTGTCAGTCCCACATTTCTACAGATGAAAAGAATCTTGGAAAGTTATCTAATCCATGCTGTACTATACTTAAACTATGATTTTTCAAATTAGGCCAAGTATGAACCAGCTTATTTCATTCTTCTCAAATCTTATCTTTAAACATCATTTTCAACATTATGTTAATTGTAACAAACTTTTCCCTGCATCCCTTTCTTTCTCCTGAATTTCTCATTTTTATCTTGTATCACATTAACTCTATATCCTATCAACTCATCTCTTACATGCTATGGTTTTGCCTTATTTTCCTTCAAACTTGAGTAACCTCAGGAAAAACTACAAACAAAAATAATGCAAGGAATTTGCTTTATCACAAAGATGTAACTGGTCTGCTTTTTAAGACATCTTGCTGCCATACAAAGTGAAGAAATGAGGGGCTGAGGAAAAGAAAAAGAGTTCCTGATTGCCTACTCTCAACTCTCAGCACCCTTTAAACAAATCAATCTTTACTAAATCTTGACCATCAAAGATACAGCAGGAGCCCCTAAACTTACAGGCGAGTCTAAGAATTGTGGAGTTCTAAAAAGGGACAGAAAAGCCAAAATATGATTAGAAAATGTTCTCTGGATTGTGAATTTGGATAGAAAAATATCAGTGGGCACTTGCTTTGTTTCCTTTTCATGAAAGAATAATAAAGGCCTCAGGGCAGATGAAAAAGAACTAAGAAACATGATATTAGGGGGTCTACATAAAGCCAGGTACCTGAAGGAGAGCAAGGTTCTGCTTTTGGATGAGTAATTGAATGCTTACATTGTCATTCCCTTACTCTATGTTCATAAGGGAGGACTGACTGAGCAAGATCAACACCAGAGAGGTTGGCTGAATATCTGTTACTGTAACACTGGTACACTTTTCTGCTGTGGATACTTTCAACTCTTCAATTTCCTAATAACTTTTGACCAGGCATGGCTATCAGAAGAAATTGACCAAAACATATAGTTAAGTTCCATTTTAAGGTCTGCAAAATATAGCACTACCTTACAATGATGAAATACCTGGATGGGTTCTTAAAATCTTTTCCAAAAACTACATTCCATTCTTATGTAAGAGAAAGCACTCATTGCAAAGAAGCATTCCTTTCAATGATTTAGGTTTGAAAATGGAATTATTCAAAATCTAAACTCTGAGACTCATTTGTTTAATACTGAGTCACGGACTTATTTCCAAACAAAATGTCCTATGCACTGTGCTGTTTCATCTAGTATTCTTAGATATAGTGGCGAAGGCCAAGCGATAGTGATGCAGCACTTCCCTGCTTTCTTCACATGCACTGACAGACTAGCGTTATAAAACTGACTGCAGTAAACACAAAACCAGCCCTACAGGAAATCTTGAAAGGGGTCCTCTAAG
>NW_025410165.1:0-8843 GCF_002201575.2 Neomonachus schauinslandi
ATTCAAAAAAGTGAACTATTTTTTATGCTTTTCTGGATGGATCCATTCCCAGGCTTGGTTTGCCTACAAAATAGATCTCATTACAAATGGGAAATACAGAGTCAGTATATTTTTTAATTAATCTGTGAGTGCATTAAAACACATAAAATAACTGTAAGAATGTTGACTGAACCAAGGGAACACATGAACTCCTGTCCTCTCTACAGTTCAAGCTACATTAAGGAACCTCTCAGTAGGTTCCAGGTCATCCACAATTCCAGCAGGGAGAAGTGAGGAGGTGAAGTGCCATGAGCTTGTGCTTCAGTCAGAGCACAGTTCTAAGATGTATTCCAACAACTGCAAGTTCTGTGAAGTAAAGCACATTTTTACATCCTATGGGTCTCAAGTTTGTGTTTTGAAAGTATGTCCTTAAAAAATGAATACAAATAAATAAAAACGAGTCATTAATTATGTGGTTGATGCAAGAAGAAAATAAGATCGTGTATAGTGAGTACTTAACTGAGCACTTGAAATTAGCAGGTATCAGTAAATTGTAGCTACTACTGCTTTCATGTACTCAGATAATTTTTCCTAGGGGAAACGGATGAATAGAGGAGGTAAATGATGAAATCAAATACATCCATCTAATTTGGTGTTCGAACAGGAACCAAATTTGAAGTTTCTTGGAAAATTCATCATATATTCTGCATAATTAATATTTGATAGAGAGACTTACATAAGTATAGAAAATGTACATTCTCAGAGGAAATTAAAGAAATAGATTAAACAAAGTAATTATTTTGATATCTTTACAACTGGATTTATTTTTTCTTTGTAACATAAATCACCAGTTAGAATATGGTAATAAATAATTGTAGGATAATAATGAAAATTGTCTGTATTTCAGTTTGAAAATTTTAAGCGAGAACAGTAAGACTACCATTATCCCTTGGAATCACTGATATACGTTCTTCCAGATCTCATTCTAAAATATAACCCAAAAGAAAATGAAAAACACCCTATTTCCACAAAATATTTTTCACCTTTTTTTCAATGAGTAAGAAGAAGTTATATCATGAAAGTGTTAAAATTACCACTATACAACACAATATAACAGCAAAATGGTATTAAATTGAGAGAAGCAAATCCATGTTTAAAAATTTATAAAATCTTTTTGACAAAGAGTAAAAGAAAAAAGTTTTGGTGTCATTGAGTGATATCCTCATATTTTAATTTCTCTGTTTTTCTATGGATGCTTTTCCATGGGTTATTACTCCTTAAAATTACAGAACTAAGTAGACAAAACCAAAAGCACTAGAGAACATGTTTTATGCACCCAGTTTCAAAGTCCTGCAACTCACCTGTTTCAGCGGAAACCACCATAAGGAGGTGCCTAATGGTCCGTAGCTCTGGCACCCAAATCGCTATTAGGAATTCAGAAAGTGCTTCCGTTCTCATATAAAGTGTGTGTCACCTGGCTAAAACCTAAGGAGTTCTGAGTTCCAGGCTCTGGAAATGCCCATAGGAAGGTATTTAAAGTAATACAGATGACCCAACACCTTCTCCATTTATTATCTCCATGTGGCTTATTTTAAAATCTCAGGATAGTTGATCCCTGAAGAAATGTCCTGTTTGACTCACATAATGCTAAAACCAGGATATGATGAACGTAAAAGTGGCAGCTGCTGCATAATAGTCTTAAAGGAGGGAATGTATGCAAACTACCCAGGAATGCCTTCAATCCTGCCAGCCTATATTTTAGCAATAATCAATGCGTCAAGAAAATCTGGCAATTACATAGGGGTCAGAGTGAAATATATCCGCCCCTTAAAAAAAATCTTCCAAAAAGGGAAGACTAAATTCAACATTTATGTTCTTCAAACTTTCAGATATATGATTTGGGATAAGTTACATGTGAAGTCTAAGCTCCAGCTTAATCATCTATAAAAGGGGAATAATAATGTCTCTTTTATAGTGTTATTTATTGAGTTAAATTATACAGTGAATAGGAAGCACTAGATATACCAAATATACATTTGCTTTCTTCTTTCTTTTTGCTCAAGCAGAGATTTGTTTTTTTTTTTTTAATTTGATTGGTAGATAGTAATGAGGGAAGGAAATAAAAAAAATATACCTGGCAACAAATGCTTTCATAAAAGTTGGAGATCATCACAATGGTTTACTAATGACCCAAACATAACTATCCAGTATTACCTAAAGTTAATTAAATTAAATTCATTAATTTTAGTAGAATTCCCCAAAACAATATATAAAGGGTTTTTAAAATTTTATCTTTATACAGGTATTTACCAATAGATACTGTCAATGAAGTGAGACATGAGAGAAAAAAAATATATATATATTATATATGTATATATAAGCATATATATATGACTCATATATATATGAATCAAAGGCTGGCAATTCTGGATAAGTTACCTAAATAAGAGAAAACAGCAATATTGACTAATAATGATATAAATAACAGCACTAACAATTATCAAAAGTATATTTATTGAAGAATTACTGAGTGATGTTTACTGTGCTTAAAGGTGTATTTTCATGATTCTACTTAAATAGGACTAAGGAAAAACCCTCTATTACATAACTCAACAGCACCCTATACTTCACTGCAATCATTATAAACTTTCACTTCTTTAATTAATAAGTTGTAATACATTTTAAATTTTTATTGAAGTGGTAATTAATTTTACTGGAGTGTACAAATGGAATCAAAAACATGAAAAATTTATAGTAATACAGTAAGATAGGTTAACCCAAAAAATCCACCCACCAAATATTATAAAAATGGTCTAATAAAATGAGGAATGAAAAGGGAGAGATCACAGCTAACACCAAGGAAATAGAAACAATTATTAGAAATTATTATCAACAACTATATGCCAATAAACTGAGCAATCTGGATGAAATGGAGGCCTTCCTGGAAACCAATAAGCTGCCAAGACTGAAACAGGAAGAAACTGACAACGTGAATAGGCCAACAACCAGTAACGAGATTGAAGCAGTGATCCAAAACAAACCCCTAAAACAAGAGTCCAGGGACTGATGGATTCCCTGGGGAATTCTACCAAACATTCAAAAAAATAATACCTATTCTCCTGACACTGTTTCAAAAAATAAGAAACAGAAGGAAAGCTTCCAGACTCATTCCATGAGGCCAGCATTACCTTAATCCCCAAACCAGGCAAAGACCCCATCAAAAAGGAGAATTTCAGACCGATATCCCTGATGAATATGGATTCCAAAATCCTCAACAAAATCCGAGCTAATAGGATCCAACAATACATTAAAAGGATCATCCACCACGACCAAGTGGGATTTATCCCCGGGATACAAGGGTGGTTCAACATTCACAAGTCAATCAATGTGACAGACACATTAATAAGAGGTCTATATAAATAAGTAGAATATTGTTCACCTGAGATAAGCAGCCCCTAATATTCATAGTTGACCAGTTATTATAAGAATATCTTGGTATTGCTTGGAGCTGACCTTATTGTTCCTCTATTAAGGATACACAAGATCACAGAAAGCCATGGTGACCATACAAATGGAAAAATGGGGCAAAAAGATGTCTGCATTCTATTCACTGTACACTGTGGATATGTTGGTTTATATGGCAAAGTAAAGTCCAGGTTACAGATGGAATTAAGGTTGCTAATCACTTGACTTTAAAATAGGGAGATTATGCAGGATAGCAATGTGAACCCAAACTAATCACGAGGGTCTTTAAATGTGGGAGCAGGAAACTGAAGGAATCAGAGAAATGACAGTGTGAGGTTTCAGCTCAATGTTGCTGACCTCAAAAGTCAGGGAAGGAAGGCACCAGCCATGGAGCTCAGGAGATATCTAGAAAGTGAAAAGGCAAGGAAACTATTCTATTCTAGATTTTCCAGAGGAAATGCAGCCTGACAATGACTAGATTTTAGCTCAGTGAGACCAATTTCAGACTTCTGACCCCATGAAGTGTAAGGAAATAAACTGGTGTTTTGAAAGCTAATAAGCGTACAGTAATGTGTTCTATCAGCAATAGGAAACTAATACCATCAATATTGAATATTGAACACAGCAACTCTGTGACCATGATGGACCACGGCAAAAACAAGACCCTGCCCGATCCTGTGTGAACACAGACACAACACGAACATCACCCAAGTCAAAAAACTACTGAGCATTTCCCTTTCCTCCAAATGAATGACTGTGGCTTTGTTACCAGTGACTGTGTTAGCCTTGCTCTGATAGGGTTCACCTATGTAAGAGTTATTAAGACAGCCAGTCATAGAATTCCTCATGCTTGCCTGAGCAAGCATGGACATGCTTCTCTCAATTTAATACCAAAGCAAACCCCACTTCCTAAAAGCCTTGTACAATCACCTAACACAAACCTAAACATTATATATTCTTTCTATAATTTTCATCCTGAGCTGTCCTATGATTCCCTAAGATGGGTGCTCCCCACACTACAATAATTAATAAACCCATTTTTTAATTGGGTTTATTAATAGGCACAGCATAGGGAACATAGTCACTGATATTGTAATTCTGTTGTATGGCGACTGATGGTAATTGCACCTGCGGTGAGCATAGCAGCATAATATTTAAGCTTGTGGAATCTCAAGTTGTGGAATCTCAAGTTCTTGCACCTAAAACTAATGCAACATTACGTTTTGACTATACTGAAATAAAAATAAAACTAAATAAAGCCATCTCTTTCTTTTTATTCCCAGTTTATTTTTTATTATTAATTTTTCCATTCTACTATAGTTAATATACACATCCTATGGTATCTGTTTTCACTGACCGGCTTATTTCACTTAGCATAATACACTCAAGCTCCATCCATGTTGTTGCAAATGGCAAGATCTCGTTATTTTTTATGGCTGTATAATATTCCGCTTTTGGTTGTTTGTGTGTGTATGTGTGTGTGTGTGTCTTATTATATTTATTATATATATATATATATATAAATACGTATATATTTATATGGTTTATATGTATATGCATGGGTGTTTACATACATACCACATCTTATTGATCTACTGATCAACAGATGGACCCTTGGGCTGCTTCCAGAATTTGGCAATTGTCAATAATTCTGCTGTAAACATAGGGGTGTATATATCCCTTTCAATTAGTGTTCTTGTATTCTTTGGGTAAATACCCAGGAGTGTGGTTACTGGCTTGTACAGTGGTTGTGTTTTTAACTTTTTGAGGAACCTCCATACTGTTTTCCACAGTGTCTAGACCAGTTTGTTTCCTCATCAATAGTGCAAGAGGTTTCCTTTTTCACATCCTCACAAACACTTGTTCTTTCGTTGTGTTGATGTTGATTTTAGCCATTCTGACAGGTATGAGGTGGTATCTCATTATAGTTTGAATTGAATCTCCCTGATGATGATGATATTGAGCATCTTTTCATGTGTCTGTGGGTCAATGGGACGTCTTCTTTGGAAAAATGTTTGTTATGTCTTCGGTCCATTTTTAATTGGATGATTTGTTTATTGGGAGTTGAGCTGTGTAAGTTCTTTATATATTTTGGAAATTAACCCTGTATTGGATAGCTTTTGCAAATACGTTCTCTGATTCTGGAGGTTGTCTTTAATTTTCATTGATTGTTTCCTTTGCTGTACAGAAGCTTTGCATTTTGAGGTAGTCCCAGTAGTTTATATTTTATTGCCCTTGTTCAGGAGATCTATCTGGAAAAATGCTGCTAGGGGCGCCTGTGTGGCTCAGTCATTAAGCATCTGCCTTTGGCTCAAGTCATGATCCAAGGGTCCTGGGATTGAGCCTCACATCGAGCTCCTGGCTCAGCGGGAACCCTGCCTCTCCCTTTCCCACTCCCCCTGCTTGTGTTCCTGTTCTTCTTATCTCTTTCTCTCTCTCTGTCAAATCAGTAAAAAAATCTTGAAAAAATAAACTTTTAGAAAAATGTTGCCACAGCTATGCCAGAGACATTACTGCCTGTGCTTTCTTCTAGCATTTTTTAGTTTTCAGGTCTCATATTTAGGTCTTTAATTCATTTTGGATTTATTTTTGTGTATGGCATAAGAAAGTGATCCAGTTCATTCTTTCCCATGTAGCTGGCCAGTTTTCCCAGCACCATGGTTGAAGAAATGTTCTTTTGCCCACTGGACATTCTTTCCTGATTTTTTGAAGATTGATTGACTATAAAAATGTGTTTGTTTATTTTTTTTCTATTATGTTCTGTTGATCTATGTGTCTGTTTTTGTGCCAGTAACATACTGTCTTTATTAAAAAGCAATGTAATATAATTTAAATCTGGAATTGTAGTATTTCTCTTTCAAAACTATTCTGGCTATCAGGGTCTTTTCTGGTTCCATTTAATTTTAGGACTTTTTGTTCTAGTTCTGTGAAAAATACTATTGGAATTTTGATAGGATTGTATTACATGTATAGATTGCTTTGGGTAATACATTTTAACAGTGTTTGTTCTCCAATCCATGAGCATGGAAAAGCCAACTCATTTCTTTGTTTTGTCTTCAATTTCTTTCAGTGTTTTATAGTTTTCAGGGTAAAATTCTTTCACCTCTTTAGTTAGGTTCATTCCTAGGCATTTCATTGTTTTTAGTGCAACTGTAAATGGGATTGTTTTCTTAAATTCTCTTTCTGTTGCTTTATTATTAGTATGTAGAAATGCAATGGATTTCTCCACATTGATTTTGTATCTTGTGACTTTACTGAAGTAATTGATCAGTTGTAGTATTTTCATGGTGTTTTTTTTTTCAGGTTTTCTATATACAATACCATGTTACCTGCAAATAGCAAAAGTTTTACTACTTCCTTACCAATTCAGATGCCTTTTATTTATTTTTGTTGTCTATTTGCTGTAGCTAAGACTTCTAGTTCTATGCTGAATAAAAGTGGTGAGGGTGGACATTCTGTCTTGTTCCTGACCACAGAAGAAAAATCTCAGTTTTTCCTCATTGAGTATGGTGTTTGTTGTGGGGTTTCATATATAGCTTTTAGGATGTCTCTATAAATTTTACCTCTAAAGTTACGTTGTGGAAGGTTTTTATCATGAATGGATATTGTACCTTGTCAAATGCTTTTTCTGTGTTTTTGAAATAATCATGTGATTTTGAACCTTTCTCTTACTGATGTTATGTACCATGTTAATTGATGGGTAAATACCGAACCACACTGGCATCCTCGGAATAAAATGATATTTTTAATGTATTGTTGGATTGTGTTTGCTAGTGTTTTGTTGAGGATTTTTGCATCTATGTTTACAAGAGATATTAGCCTGTAGATCTCTTTTTTAGTGGTTTATTTATCTGGTTTTGGTATCAGGGTAATGCTGGCCTCATAGAATAAATTTGGATATTTTCCTTTTCTTCTATTTTTTGGAATTATTTGAAAGGAATAGGTGTAACAGTGTTTTTTTGTTTTTGTTTTTGTTTTTTTGTTGTTGTTAGAATTTACCTGTGAAGCCAACTGGTCTTATAATTTTGTTTCTTGGGAGTTTTTTATATTACTGATTCAGTCAACTTGTTGAAATCAATCTATTCAAATTTTCTATTTCTTCCTGCTTCAGTTTTGGTAGGTTAAATGTTTCTAGGAATTTATCTATTTTTTTCAGTTTTGGCTAATTTGTCAGCATGTTGCTTTTCATCATATTTTCTTATAATTGTATTTCTGTGGTTTTGGTTATTTCTCCTCTTTTATGTTTGATTTTTGTGTCCTTTCACTTTTTTTTGTTGTTGTTGAAGTGGGTGGCTAGAACTTTGTCAATTTTTAAAAGTATTAGAGAGAGGTTGTTGGAGAGTGGGGGGAGGGGCAAAGGGAGAGGAAGAGAGAGAATCTCAAGAGGACTTCTCACTGAGAGGGAAGCCCCACACAGGTCTCAGTCTCACAACCCTGAGATCATGACCTGAGCCAAAATCAACAGTCAGACACTAACCCTATTGAGCCACCTAAGTGCCCCTAGAACTATCAATTAAGTTGATCTTTTCAAAGAACCAACCCCTGGTTTTGTTGATCTGTTCTATTTTTTATTCATTTTCTGTATAATTCATTTATTTCTGCTCTAATCTTTACTGTTTCCTTCCTTCTGCTAGTTTTGGGTTTGTTTGAATTCTTTTTCTAGTTCCTTTAGGTGTAAGGTTAGGTGTTTATTTAAGATTTTTCTTATTACTGAGGTAGGCCTGTATTGCTATAAACTGCCCTCTTAGAACACCTTTTGCTGATGTATTTTGGACAGTATTGTCTTCATTTTCTTTTGTTTCCAAGGACTTTTTAAATTGTTCTTTGATTACTTGGTTGACCCATTCATTGTTTAGTGGCATGCTATTTAACCTCCATGTATTTTTGGACTTTCTGGAATTTTTCTTGTGTTTGGTTTTGTTTTTGTTTCTTTCCTTGCTTGTCTATTTTTCTTGTGGTTGAATTCTAGGTTTTATGGCATTGTGGTCAATAAAGATGCATGGTATAACTTTGATCTTTATGAATTTGTTGATGCTTTTTGTATGGCCTAATATGTGATCTGTTCTGGAGAATATACCATGTGCACTTGAAAAGAGTGTGTATTTTGCTGTTTTAGAATGGACTGTTCTGAATAATTCTGTTAAATCCATCTGGTCGAGTGTTCATTCAAAGCCATTTTTTCCTTGTTTGTTTGTTTGTTTGTTTGTTTGTTTGTTTGTTTGTTTATTTATTTATTTATTTATTTATTTATTTATTTATTTATTCATTTATTTAGAGAGTGGGGCAGAGGGAGAGGGAGAGGGAGAATCTTCAGCAGGCTCCATGACTGGAGACTGACACGGGGTCTTCCTATCACAACCCTGAGATCATGCCCTGAGCCTAAATCAAGAGTCAGACAC
>NW_025410166.1:0-8841 GCF_002201575.2 Neomonachus schauinslandi
GTTTTTCTGAAACTATCCCACCAAAATAGAAATGGAAGTAAAACTTCCAAAATCATTCTATGAGGCCAATGTTAGTCTGATACCAAAACCAGACAAAGACTCAACTAAAAAAGAGAACTACAGGCTAATATCCTTGATAAATATGGATGCAAAGATTCTCGACAAAATACTAACAGTATATTAAAAGAATCATTCACCAAGATCAAGTGGGTTTTAGTCATGGGCTGCAAAGTGGTTCAAAATTCACAAATCCATTGATGTGATACATTACATTAATTAAAAAAAAAGGATAGTAACCATATGATCATTTCAACAGATGCAGAAAAAGCATTTGACAAAGTATAACTTCCATTCATAATAAAAGCCCTCAACAAAGTAGGGATAGAGGGAACACACCTCAACATAATAAGGCCATATTTGAAAAACCCACAGCTAATATAATCCTCAATGGGGGAAAACTGGGAGTTTCCTAAATGATCAGGAACAGACAGGGATGTCCACTCTCACCACTGTTATTTAACACAGTACTGGAAGTCCTAGCCGCAGCAATCAAACAACACAAAGAAATAAAAGGCATCCAAATCTGCAAGGAGGAAGTCAAACTTCTATTTGCAAATGACACGATACTCTAGAGAAAACCCAAAACACTCCACCAAGAAATTGCCGGAACTGATACAGGAATTCAGTAAAGTCACAGGATACAAAATCGACATACAGAAATATGTTGCATTACTATACAGCAACCAATAATGAAGCAGCAGAAAGAGAAATCAGGAATAGATCCCATTTACAATTGCACCAAAAACCGTAAGAGACCTAGGAATAAACTTATAACCAAAGAGGTAAAAGATCTATACTCTGAAAACTATAAGACACTGATGAAAGAAATTGAAGATGACACAAAGAAATGGAAAAAGATTCCATGCTCATGGAGTGGAAGAACAAATATTGTTAAAATGTTTATATTATCCAAGGCAATCTACACATTTAATGAAATCCCTATTGAAATACCACCAGCATTTTTCACAGAGCTAGAACAAACATCCTAAAATTTGTTATGGAACCACAAAAGACCATGAATAGCCAAGCAATCTTGGAAAAGAAAAAAAAGCTGGAGGCATCACAATTTCAGATTTCAAGTTATATTAAAAAGTGGTAGTGATCAAGATAGAATGGTACTGGCACAAAAACAGACACATAGATCAATGGAACAGAAGAAAAAACCCAGAAATCAACCCACATTTATATGGTCAATATATCTTTGAAAAAGCAGGAAAAAATACAGTCTGCTCAACAAATGGTGTTGGGAAAACTGGACAACAACACGCAGAAGAATGAAACTGGACCACTTTCTTACACCATAAAAATAAATTCAAAATGGATGAAAGACCTACATGTGAGACAGGAAATAAATTCAAATAAATTCATGTGAGACAGGAAACCATTAAAATCCTAGAGGAGAACACAGGTAGTAATCTCTTTGACATTGGCTATAGCAACTTCTTACTAGATATGTCTCCTGAGGCAAGGGAAACAAAATAAAAAATGAACTATCATAAAGACAAAAGCTTCTACACAGTGAAGGAAACAATCAACAAAACAAAAAGGTAACCACCTGAATGGGAGAAGATATTTGCAAATAACATGTCTGGTAAAGGGTTAGTATCCAAAATATATAAAGAACTTAACAAACTCAGTACCCAAAAAACAAAAATCCAATTTAAAATGGGCAGAAGACATGAATAGACATTCTTCCAAAGAAGATACACAGATGGCTAACAAACACATGAAAAGATGCCCAACATCACTCATCATCAGGGAAATACAAATCAAAACTAAAATGAACTATTACCTCATACCTGTCAAAATGGCTAAAATTAACAACACAGGAAATAACTTTGGTGAGGATGTGGAGAAAGGGGAGCCTTCTTACACTGTTGGTGCTAATGCAACCTGGTACAGCTACTCTGGAAAACAGTATGGAGGATCCTCAAAAAGTGAAAATCATAACTACCCTATGATCCAGCAATTGCATTACTAAGCATTTACCCAAAGGATACAAAAGTATTGATTTGAAGTGATACATATAGCCTGATGTTCACAGCAGAATTATCAATAATAGCCAAATTATGGAAAGAGCCCAAATGCCCTTCAAGTGACGAATGGATAAAGAAGATGTGGTATATATAGTGTGTATATATATATATATATATATACACTGTATGCATACATATATGAATGGTAACTGAGTGGAGTTACATACATATATGTATAGAAATATGTTATATACATATACATCTATGTATATGTTATACACATATACATCTATGTACCATTTATTATATATATGCATATATATTAAATAATGGTAACTAAATAATGGTAACTCTACTCAGTTACCACTCACATATATATGTATATATGTATATGTATGTATATAATATATATATGTGGTGTATATAGTGTATATACATATATAGTGTGTGTGTGTGTATATATATATATATACAGTGAGCCATGAAACAATTAAATCTTCAGATTTGCAACCAAGTGGATGGAGCTAGAGAGTATTATCCTAAGTGAAATAAGTCAGTCAGAGAAAGATAAATACCATATGATTTCACTCATATGTGGGATTTAAGTAACAAAACAGATGAACATAAATAGAAAAAAAAGAGAGAGGCAAATCATAATAAAGACTCTTAACTATAGAGAACAGACTGAAGGTTGCTGAAGGGGAGGTGGGTGAGGAGATGGGTTAAATGGGTGATGGTTATTAGGGAGGGCACTTGGGATGAGCCCTGGGTGTTGTATGTAAGTGGTGAATCACTAAATTCTACACCTGAAACTAATATTACACTGTATGTTAACTAATGGGGAATTTAAATCAAAACTTAAAAAAGTAAGTCTCTCATTTGGTCTTTCTCAATAATCATTTCTGTCAATTCATTTGTACCTCTGAATGAGTCAGACTTTCTTGTTTTTTTCTTTTTGTGTGTGTGTATGCCTTATAATTTTTTGTTTGTTGAAAACTGGACATTTGAATCTTACAGTTTTGTAACTCTGGAAATCAGAAGCAGAAGAAAGAAAGGCAGACTAACTTTTGAAATATTGAGTGCATTGGGGCACATCACACACTCTGACATTTTCATGTGACTTTTTATTGCTGGAAATTATTTATGAAATGGGATAAGACACCTTATTTTTAAAATATGTAGTTGTATAATAGATTTTTGAAGTTTGTGAGAATATTTTCTAACCTTTTTCATTTCTCCAACCTTGCAAATATATTTGTATCATAGCAGTTGAATTTCTTTTGAGGCAATTTCACAAAGAACAAAACTTCTATCTATTTATGGTGATGAATAGAGTACAAACAAACCCAAATGAAATTTGGATACTGATCATTGGGTAAATACACAGATCAACTAAGTGAGTTCATTCTATGCATTATGAGATAGAAATGATTCAAATTTGCCTCAGCAAAATTACACATGACCATTTGTCAAAGACTTTTAGTGTCTCTCATGTTGAATCTTTAAATGTCATGGTACTGCTTTAGACCATAAATGGCATTTGTATTGTTTATTTTAGTTCTTTCTACTTCTCTCTCCTTCCCTTCATCTCTCCCTTCTTCCCTTCCACCCTCTCCCCCATAGCAAAATATCTAAACTTCTCACTTAGGACAGATTTTGTCATTGTGTTTAATGAAAAAAAGACATGGCAGCCTTAACGAAAAATGATAGAAGTCCTATATGCTGTACATAAAAACCATCAAGTACTTACCATATCCTAGACACTGAGATATTTACATGTCTCTTTATCCTGCCCATGCAGTATAAAGCATCCAGGGAACTTTTCAAAACACAGATACCCAGGTCCAGGCTCAGACCTGCTGAATCAAGGGCTTGTCACCAGTGGGGTCCTGTGCTCATAGCTACCTCAAAAGCCACTTTTATACTATCACCTTATTCTCATAACACTAAGCCATAGCTTGCTCTGTGCTATACTTGAGGAGACTGACTTACCTTAGTAACTTTCCAAGGGATACATGCCTGCTGAGTGGAGTTACCATTATTTAAACTCAAATCAATTTGATGCCATAGCCTATTTCATTTCCACTATGCAATAAATTAGCAGTTTTTCTATTCCAAATGCCACAAAAATTTAATTTTTGTACGTTTTTTTCTCTCTTTCCCAAGATTTCTTCCTGGTATCTTTGGCTGCACTGTGGTGTTTTGTTTAAATGGAAAAATATATCAAGAAATTCATTTTTGTGGCTGAATAATATTCTGGTGTGTGTATGTGTGTGACCTCTTCTTTATCCATTCATCTATTGATAGACACTTGGGCTGCTTCCATCATTTGGCTATTGTAAATAATGCTGTTTTTATATTTTTTTGATTAGTGTTTTTTATCTTTTTTTAGGCAAATACCCAGTAGTGCGATTACTGGATCATAGGGTAGTTCTATTTTTAACTTTTTGAGGAATCTCCATACTGTTTTCCAGAACGGCTGCACCAGTTTGCGTTCCCACCAACAGTGCAAGAGGGTTCCTTTTCCTCCACATCCTCGCCAACACTTGTTTCTTGTGGTTTTGATTTTAGCCATTCTGACAGGTGTGAGGTGATGGCTTATTGTAGTTTTATTCAGCCATAAATAGAATGAAATCTTGCCATTTGCAATGACATGGGTGGAACTAGAGAGTATAATGCTAAGTGAAATAAATCAGTCGGAAAAAGACAAATACCATATGATTTCACTCATATGTGGAATTTTAGAAACAAAACAAATGAGCAAAATAAAAAAAAAGAAAGGGACAGCAAACCATGAAGTAGACTCTTAATTATAGAGAACAAACTGATGGTTACCAGAGGGGAGGTGGGCGGGGGGATTGGTGAAATAGGTGATGGGGATTAAGGAGTGCACTTGTTGTGATGAGCACTGGGTGATGTTTGGAATTGTTGAATCACTATATTGTACACCTGAAACTAATATAACACTGTATGCTAACTATACTGGAATTAAAATTAAATTTTTAAAAAAGAATTTCACTTTTGCAAACCCTTATTTTTTGTTTCCTATATTTACCAGCTCCACTTCCATTTCTCTAATACATTTTTTTAGTTTTATTGAGATATAATTAACATATAAGATTGTATTAATTTTAGGTGTACCAGATAATTATCTGTTATAAGCATATGTTGCAAAATGATCACCATAAAAAGTTTAGTTAACATCTATCACCTCACATAGTTACAAATATTTTTTCTTGTGATGAGAATTTTTAAGATTTACTCTCTGAGCAACTTTTCAAATATACAATACAGCATTGTTAAATATAGTCAACATGCTGTTTATTATATCTTAGAGCTAATTTATCTCGTAACTGGAAGTTTGTACATTTGACCAACTTTATTCATTTCCACCACCCACTCCAACTGCCTCTGGTGTCCATCAATTTGTTTTCTGATTCTATAAGTTCTATTTTATGGGATTTTTTTTTTTAGATTCCACATATAAATGAAATCATACAGTATTTATATTTTTCTAACTTATTTCACTTAGCACTATGCCCTCGAGGTCTATCCATGTAATCACAAGTGGCAAGAATTTTTTATGGCTAAATAATATTCCGTCATGTATCTGTGTATATATATAATATTTCCTTATCATTCATGCATCAATGAACACTTAGGTTGTTTCTATGTCTTGGCTATTTTAATACTACAATGAACATGGGGGTGCAGCTATCCTTTTGAGATAGTGATTTCATTTCCTTCAGATATATACCCAGAAATGGAGTTGCTGAATCATATAGTAGTTCTTTTTTTAATTTTTTGATGAACCTCCATACTGTTTTCCACTACGTTTGTAGCAATTTATAGTCCCACCAATAGTGAACAAGGGTTTCTTTTTTTCACACCCTTGCCAGCATTTGTTATGTCTTGTCTTTTTGATGATACCCATGCTATCATGTGTGAGATGATATCTCATTGTGATTTTGATTTGCATTTCCCTGATGATTAGTGATATTGAGCATCTTCTCATGTAGCTGTTGGCCATATGTATGTCTTCTTTGGAAAAATGTCTAGTTCCCATTCCCATCTTTTATTCAGATTTTTATGCTATTTAGTTATATGAGTTCATTATATATTTTAGATATTAACTTCTTATCAGAAAAATGATTTACAAATGTTTTCTCCCATTCTGTAGTTGCCTTTTCATTTTGTTGATGGTTTCCTTTGCTGTGCAGATGCTTTTTTAGTTTGATGTACTCTTATTTGTTTATTTTTGCTTCTGTTGCCTTTGCTTTTTGTGTCAAATTTAAAAATTACTGTCAAAACTGACGTTAAGGATCTTATCCCCAATGTTTTCTTCTAGAAATTTTATGATTTTAGGTCTTATGTTCATTCTTTAATACATTTTGAGTTTATTTTTGTGGATGGTGTAAGATAGGGATCCAGTTTCATTTTTTGCATACAGCTGTCCAGTTTTCCCAACACAACTGTTGGGAAATGCACTGTATTTTTCTACAATATATTCTTGGCTCCTTTGTCATAAATTAACTGATCACACCTGCATGGGTTTATTTCTGGTATTTCTATTCTGTTCCTTTGATTTATATGCCTGTTTTTATGTCAATGCCGTATTGTATTGATTACTATAGCTTTGAATTATAGTTTGAAATCCAGAAGGGTGATGCCTCCAGCTTTGTTCTTTTTCAAGATTCCCTTAGCTATTCAAGATGTTTTATGGTTCCATATAAATTTAAGATTGTCTATTCTATTTCTGTGAAAAATGCCATTGAAATTTTGATAGAAATTGCATTATATATATAGATTGATTTGGGTAATGCAGACATTTTAACAATATTAATTCTTCCAATTCATGAGCATAGTAAATCTTTCCATTTATTTGTGTCTTCTTCAATTTCTTTTACTAATGTCTTATAGTTTTCAGTATACAGGACTTTCACCTCCTTAGTGAAATTTATTCATAGGTGTTTTATTCTTTTTGATGCAACTATAAATGGGATTGTTTTGTTAATTTCTATTTCTTTCTTTTTTTTTTTAAAGATTTTATTTATTTATTTGACAGAGAGAGAGATAGCAAGAGCAGGAACAGAAGCAGGGGGAGTGGGAGAGGGAGAAGCAGGCTTCCCGTGGAGCAGGGAGCCTGATGTGGGACTCGATCCCAGGAGCCTGGGACCATGACCTGAGCCGAAGGCAGATGCTTAACGACTGAGCCACCCAGGCGCCCAGTTGTTAATTTCTATTTCTGATAGCTCACTGTTAGTATATAGAAATGTAGCTGATTTTTGTATATTGATTTTGTATCCTGCAACTTTACTTAATTTATTCTAACAGTTTTTCGGTGAAATCTTTAGGATTTTCTTTCTTTCTTTTTAATTAATTAATTAATTAATTAATTAAAAAATTTTTTTTTATAATGTTAATCCCCATACATTACATCATTAGTTTTTGATGTAGTGTTCCATAATTCATTGTTTGTGCATAACACCCAGTGCTCCATGCAGATCGTGCCCTCTTTTTTTTTTTTTAAAGATTTTATTTATTTGAGAGAGAGAGAATGAGAGAGAAAGAACACATGAGAGGGGATAGGGTCAGAGGGCGAAGCAGACTCCCTGCCAAGCAGGGAGCCAGATGCGGGACTCGATCCAGGGACTCCAGGATCATGACCTGAGCCGAAGGCAGTCGCACAACCAACTGAGCCACCCAGGCGCCCCTCGTGCCCTCTTTAATACCCATCACCGGGCTAACCAATCCTCCCAACCCTCTCCACTCTAGAACCCTCAGTTTGTTTTTCAGAGTCCATCCTCTCTCATGGTTCGTCTACCGCTCTGATTTCCCCACTTCATTCTTCCCCTCCTGCTATCTTTTTTTTTTTCTTAACATATATTGCATTATTTGTTGCAGAGGTACAGATCTGAGATTCAACAGTCTTGCACAATTCACAGCACTTACCAGAGCACATACCCTCCCCAGTGTCTATCACCCAGTCACCCCATCCCTCCCGCCCCACGCCCACTCCAGCAACCCTCAGTTTGTTTCCTGAGATTAAGAATTTCTCATATCAGTGAGGTCATATGATATATGTCTTTCTCTGTTTGACTTATTTCGCTCAGCATAATACCCTCCAGTTCCATCCACGTCGTTGCAAATGGCAAGATCTCATTCCTTCTGATGGCTGCATAATATTCCATTGTATATGTATACCACATCTTCTCTATCCATTCATCTGTCGATGGACATCTTGGCTCTTTCCACAGTTTGGCTATTGTGGACATTGCTGCTATAAACATCGGGGTGCACGTACCCCTTCAGATCCCTACTTTTGTATCTTTGGGGTAAATACCCAATAGTGCAATTGCTGGATCATATGGTAGCTCTATTTTCAACTTTTTGAGGAACCTCCATACTGTTTTCCAGAGTGGCTGCACCAGCTTGCATTCCCACCAACAGTGTAAGAGGGTTCCCCTTTCTCCGCATCCCCGCCAACATCTGTCCTTTCCTGACTTGTTAATTTTAGCCATTCTGACTGGTGTGATGTGGTGTCTCATTGAGGTTTTGATTTGGATTTCCCTGATGCCAAGCGATGTTGAGCACTTTTTCATGTGTCTGTTGGCCATTTGGATGTCTTCTTTGGAAAAATGTCTGTTCATGTCTTCTGCCCATTTCTTGATTGGATTCTTTGTTCTTTGGGTGTTGAGTTTGATAAGTTCTTTATAGATTTTGGATACTAGCCCTTTATCTGTTATGTCATTTGCAAGTATCTTCTCCCATTCTGTCGGTTGTCTTTTGGTTTTGTTGACTGTTT
>NW_025410167.1:0-621 GCF_002201575.2 Neomonachus schauinslandi
TTCCATGATTCATTGTTTGTGCATAACACCCAGTGCTCCATGCAGAACGTGCCCTCCTCAATACCCATCACCAGGCTAACCCATCCTCCCACCCCACTCCCCTCTAGAACCCTCAGTCTGTTTTTCAGAGTCCATCATCTCTCAGGGTTCGTCTCCCCCTCCGATTCCCCCCTTCATTCTTCCCCTCCTGCTACCTTCTTTTTTTTTTTTTAACTTAACATATATTGCATTATTTGTTTCAGAGGTACAGATCTGAGATTCAACAGTCTTGCACAATTCACAGCACTTACCAGAGCACATACCCTCCCCAGTGTCTATCACCCAGTCACCGCATCCCTCCCACCCCACCCCCCACTTCAGCAACCCTCAGTTTGTTTCCTGAGATTAAGAATTCCTCATATCAGTGAGGTCATATGATACTTGTCTTTCTATGTTTGACTTATTTCGCTCATCATAATACCCTCCAGTTCCAACCACGTCATTGCAAATGGCAAGATCTCATTCCTTTTGATGGCTGCATAATATCTCCATTCAGATATATATATATACACACCACAACTTCTTTATCCATTCATCTGTTGGTGGACATCTTGGCTCTTTCCACAGGTTGGCTCTTTCCAC
>NW_025410167.1:721-3563 GCF_002201575.2 Neomonachus schauinslandi
TATATGTATATATATACACACCCCATTTTTTTTATCCATTCATCTGTCAATGGACATCTTGGCTCTTTCCACAGGTTGGCTCTTTCCACAGGTTGGCTATTGTGGATATTGCTGCTATAAATATGGGGGTGCATGTCCCTTTCGGATCCCTACGTTTGTATCTTTGGGGTAAATACCCAGTAGTGCAATTGCTGGAACATAGGGTAGCTCTATTTTCAACTTTTTGAGGAACCTCCATATAGTTTTCCAGAGTGGCTGCACCAGCTTGCATTCCCACCAACAGTGTAGGACGGTTCCCCTTCTCTGCATCCACACCAACTGTTTTTTCCTGAATTGTTAATTTTAGCCATTCTGACTAGTGTGAGGTGGTACCTAATTCAGGTTTTGATTTGGATTTCCCTGATGCCGAGAGATTTTGAGGACTTTTTCATGTGTCTGTTGGCCATTTGGATGACTTCTTTGGAAAAATGTCTGCTCATGTCTTCTGCCCATTTCTTCATTGGATCATTTGTTCTTTGGGTGTTGAGTTTGATAAATTCTTTATAGATTTTGGATATAGCCCTTTATCTGATATGTCATTTGAAAATATCTTCTCCCATTCTGTCGGTTGTCTTTTGGTTTTGTTGACTGTTTCTTTTGCTGTGCAAAGCCTTCTTATCTTGATGAAGTTCCAAGAGTTCATTTTTGCCCTTGCTTCCCTTGTCTTTGGCGATGTTTCAAGGAAGAAGTTGCTGCAGCTGAGGTCAAAGAGGTTGCTGCCTGTGTTCTTCTTTAGGATTTAATGGACTAGTGTCTCACATTTAGATCTTTCCACCATTTTGAGTCCATTTTTGTGTGTGGTGTAAGGAAATGGTCCACTTCATTTTTCTGCATGTGGCTGTCTAATTTTCCCAACACCATTTGTTGAAGAGACTGTCTTTGTTCCATTGGACATTCTTTCTTGCTTTGTTGAAGATAAGTTGACCATAGAGTTGAGGGTCCATTTCTGGGCTCTCTATTCCGTTCCATTGATATGTGTCTGTTTTTCTGCCAGTACCATACTGTCTTGATGATGACAGCTTTGTAATAGAGCTTGAAGTCCGGAATTGTGATTCCGCCAGCTTTGCTCTTCTTTTTCAACATTCCTCTGCCTATGCGGCGTCTTTTCTTGTTCCATACAAATTTTAGGATTATTTGTTCCATTTCTTTGAAAAAAGTGGATGGTATTTTGATGGGGATTGCATTGAATGTGTAGATTGCTCTAGGTAACATGGACATCTTCACAATATTTGTTCTTCCAATCCATGAGCATGGAACATTTTTCCATTTCTTTGTGTCTTCCTCAATTTCTTTCATGAGTATTTTATAGTTTTCTGAGTACGGATTCTTTACCTCTTTGGTTAGATATATTCCTAGGTATTGTATGGTTTTGGGTGCAATTGTACACGGGATCAACTCCTTAATTTCTCTTTCTTCTGTCTTGTTGTTGGTGTAAAGGAATGCCACTGATTTCTGGACATTGATCCTGCCACTTAACTGAATTCCTGTATGACTTCTAGCACTTTTGGGGTGCAGTCTTTTGGGTCTTCCATATAAAGTATCATATCATCTGCAAAAAGTGAAAGTTTGACTTCTTTGCCATTTTGGATGCCTTTATTTCTTTTTGTTGTCTGATTGCTGTGGCTAGGACTTCTAATACTATGTTGAATAGCAGTGGTGAGAGTGGACATCCCTGCCGCGTTCCTGACCTTAGTGGGAAAGCTCTCAGTTTTTCCCCATTGAGAATGATATTCACTGTGGGTTTTTCATAAATGGCTTTTATGATATTGAGGTATGTACCCTCAATCCCTATACTCTGAAGAGTTTTGATCAAGAAAGGATGCTGTACTTTGTGAAATGCTTTTTC
This sequence comes from Neomonachus schauinslandi, assembly GCF_002201575.2. Taxonomy (NCBI): domain Eukaryota; kingdom Metazoa; phylum Chordata; class Mammalia; order Carnivora; family Phocidae; genus Neomonachus; species Neomonachus schauinslandi. Next base: position 2,607 of record NW_025410167.1, read on the forward strand.
TGCATCTATTGAGAGGATCATATGGTTGTTGTTCTTTCTTTTCTTAATGTTTTGTATCACATTGATTGATTGGCGGATGTCAAACCAACCTTGCAGCCCACGGATAAATCCCACTTGGTGGTGGTGAATAATCCTTTTAATGTACTGTTAGATCCTATTGGATAGTATTTTGGAGAGAATCTTTGCAAGGATATTGGTCTATAATTCTCCATTACATCCATGTTCATCAAGGATATTGGTCTGTAAGTCTCCCTTTTGATGGGTTCTTTGTCTGGTTTGGGGATCAAGGTAATGCTGGCCTCATAAAATGAGTTTGGAAGTTTTCCTTCCATTTCTATTTTTGAACCATTTCAGAAAAATAGGTATTAATTCTTTAAATATTTGGTAGAATTCCCTTGGGAAGCCATCTGGCCCTGAGCTTTTGTTTGTTGGGAGATTTTTGATGACTGCTTCAATATCCTTAGTGCTTATAGGACTGTTAAGATTTTCTATTTTTTCCTGCTTCAGTTTTGGTAGTTGATACATCTCTAGGAATGCATCTATTTCTTCCAGATTATCTAGTTTGCTGGCATAGAGTTGCTCATAATATGTTCTTAGAATTGTTTGTATTTCCTTGGTGTTGATTGTGATCTCGCCTCTATCATTCATGATTTTGTTGATTTGGTTCATTTCTCTTTTCTTTTTGATAAGTCTGTCCAGGGGTTTATCAATCTTGTCAATTCTTTCAAAGAACCAGCTCCTAGTTTCGTTGATCTGTTCTACTGTTCTTTTAGTTTCTATTTCATTGATTTCTGCTCTGATCTTGATTATTTCTCTTCTCCTGCTGGGTTTAGGCTTTATTTGCTGTTCTTTCTCCAGCTCCTTTAGGTGTAGGGTTAGGTTGTGTATTTGAGACCTTTCTTGTTTCTTGAGAAAGGCTTGTATTGCTATATACTTTCCTCTTAGGACTGCCTTTGC
>NW_025410167.1:3573-6408 GCF_002201575.2 Neomonachus schauinslandi
TTGCCTATTTCTTCCTATTTCAGTCTTGATAGTATGCATGTTTCTAAGAATTTATTCATTTCTTCCAGATTGACCAGTTTGTTGGCATATAAATATTCATAACATTCTCTTAAAATTGTTTGTGTTTCTGTGGTGGTGTTTGTGATCTCTCCTCTTTCATCCATGATTTTGCTTATTTGATTCCTTTCTCTTTCATTTTGAGAATTCTGCTTTGGTGTTTATCTGTTTTATTAATTCTTTGAAAGAACCAGCTTAGTTTCATTGATCTGTTCTACTATTTTGTTTTCTTTTTCTCTATATCATATATCTGTGATCCAAAACTTTCCCTTCTTCTGCTTGCTATAGGCTTTATGTGCTGTTACTTTTCTATGTCCTTTAGATATAAGTTTAGGTTGTGAATTTGAGGAGATGGAGGAATTTAACACAAGAGAAAGGAGGTAGTACTCATAGCCACAGATTTAGTCAATACAGATATAAGATATCTGAACTAGAACTCCAAACCAAGATTATAAAAATACTAGCTGGATTTGAAAAAAGCATAGAAGATGCAAGAGAATCCCTGACTGTAGATATAAAATTCTAAAATCTAGTCAGGCCGAAAATAAAAATGCTATTACTGAGATGCAGTCTCATGTGCAGGCCATAAAAATGAGGATGAATGAAACAGAAGAGGAAATCAGTGATACAGAAGACAAAGTTATGGAAAATAAGGAAGCTGAACATGCATACTATCACGACTGAAATAGGAAAGACAACTATTAGATCATGAAGGTAGACATAGGGAACTCAGCAACTCCATAAGTGAAATAATATCTGTATTGAAGGAGTCCCAGTAGAGGAGTAGGCAAAGGGGGCAGAAGGTTTATTTGAACAAATTAAAGTTCAGAACTTCCTTAAAGCAAGAAAAGAAACAGGCATTCAAGGCCAAGAGGCACAGAGAACTCCCCTCAAAATCAACAAAAAGAAGTCAACACCACGACAGACTATAGTGAAACTTGCAAATTTCAAAGATAAAGAGAAAATCCTAAAAGCAGCTTGGGACAAGATGTTCTGAAACTACAAAGGTTGACAGATAAGGCTGGTAGCAGACCTGTCCACAGAGACCTGGCATGGCAGAAAGGACTGGCATATTCAATGTGCTATGTTGGAAAAATATGCAGCCAAGAATACTATATCCAGCTAGGCTGTCTTTCAGATAAACAAAATTAAAGGAATTCATGTACACCAACCCAGCCCTGCAAGAAATATTAAAGGGGACGACACATAGACCAGAAAGAGATCCTGAAAGTAACAAAGACCAGAAAGGAACAGAGAAAATCCACAGGTACAGCAACATTACAAGTAACACAATGGCACTAAATTTATATTTTTCAATAATTACTATAAATATAAATGAATAAAATGGTCCAATCAAAAGACAGAAGGTGTCAGAATGGATTAAAAAAATGTTATACAAAAAAAAAAAAAGACTCATCAATATACTGCCTATAAGAGATTCCTTTTAGATACAAAGACAACTCTAGATTTAAAAACGAGGGGGTGAGAACCAATTATCATGCTAATGGACATCAAAAGAAAGCTGGAATCTTATGCCAGAAGAAACAGATTTTAAAACAAAGATTAAAAGATATCTAGAAGGACAATATATCATCATAAAAGGGTCATCCAACCAGTAGATCTAACAAATGTAAATATTGATACCCATAACTTAGGAGCAGTCAAATGTATAAATTAATTAATAATCACCTTAAAGAATTGCACTGATAATAATACAATAATAGTTGTGGACATTAACACTCTACTCTTGGCAAAGGATGAATTATCTAAGCAGAAGATAACCAAGGATACAAGGGCTTTGAATGCCACACTGGACCAGCTGCACTTAATAGATATATTCAGAGCATTTCATCCTAAAGCAGCAGAAATTTCATTCCTCTTGTGTACACATGGAACATTCTCCAGAATGGATTACATACTTGGTCATAAGTCAGGCTTCAACTTCTTGAAAAAGTTTGAGATGGTGCCATGCATATTTTCAGACCACGAGGTGATGAAACTTGAAGTGAAACACAAGAAAAAATAGAAGGACCACAAATACATGGAGGTTAAAAACGTCCTACTGCAGAATTAATGGGTCAAATACAATTAAAGAATTTAAAAAATACATGGAAGAAAATGGAAATACGGAAGAAAATGGAAATGAAAACATGACAGTCGAGAATAATTGGGATGCAGCAATGACAGTGCTTTGAGGGAAGTAGATAGCAATACAGGCCGCCCTCAAGAAACAAGAAAAGTATCAAATGCACAACCTAAGCTTACACCTAGAGAATGTGTAGAAAAAATAAAAAAATAAAGTCTAAATCCAGCAGGAAATGAGAAATAATAAAGATTACAGCAGAAATCAATGATAAAGAAATTAAAACAAAACAAAACAAAAAAACAGTAGAACAGATCAATGAAATTAGGAGCTGGTTCTTTGAAAGAATTAATAAGATTGCTAAAGCTCAAGTAAGATTTATCAAAAGGAAAGGGAAAGGACACAAATAAATAAACACTAAATGAAAGCGGAGAGCTCACAACAAACACCCAATTAATGCAAACAGTTATGAGAAAATATGACCAATTATATCTCAACAAATTGGGCAATATGGAAGAAATGGATACATTCCTAGAAACATAAACTACTAAAACTGAATCAGGAAGTGTAGAACACCTGAACAGACCCCAAACCAGTACAAAGTATTCAATTAATAATCAAAAATCTCCCAACACACGAGTGTCCAGGGCCAGATGGCTTCCTAGGGGAATTCTACCAAACATTTAAAGAAGAAT
>NW_025410167.1:6418-8834 GCF_002201575.2 Neomonachus schauinslandi
TCAAGCGGGTAATGACTTCTGACAAAGCTTTATCCTTTCTAGTTTTAGGTTTATTGTGCGAAGATAAACCAAACATAATATCTACCTGTTTCTACACTTTTACTTAACCTTTGATGGAAGAAGGGAGAGTAACATCTACTCGACTGCCATGTTATCGACTTCCCCCTGAAGTGTGACGTTTCCTGAGGTCTTAATGGCCCATGTCTTCATTAATATCGGTGTCTGTGTTTTAGTGAATGGTGACAATGAGTGACACATTTAGCTTTCTACTGGTTAAGTCCTTTCTGCCTCACCATGAACTTCACTATGAATACATCCCAAATATGATTTTTTCACCCCAAAACTGCTAGAACTCATACAGGAATTCAGTAAAGTGGCAGGATATAAAATCAATGCACAGAAGTCAGTGGCATTCCTATACACCAACAACAAGACAGAAGAAAGAGAAATTAAGGAGTTGATCCCATTTACAATTGCACCCAAAATCATAAGATATCTAGGAATAAATCTAACCAAAGAGACAAAGGATCTTTACTCAGAAAACTATAAAATACTCATGAAAGAAATTGAGGAAGACACAAAGATGGATAAACGTCCCATGCTCATGGATTGGGAGAACAAATACTGTGAAGATGTCAATGCTACCTAGAGCAATCTACACATTCAATGCAATTTTGATGGGGATCAAAATACCATCCACTTTTTTCAAAGAAATGGAACAAATAATCCTAAAATTTGTATGGAACCAGAAAAGACGACGCATAGCCAGAGGAATGTTGAAAAAGAAAAGCAAAGCTGGCGGCATCACAATTCCGGACTTCCAGCTCTATTACAAAGCTGTCATCATTAAGACAGCATGGTACTGGCACAAAAACAGGCACATAGATCAATGGAACAGAATAGAGAGCCCAGAAATGGACCCTCAACTCTATGGTCAACTCATCTTTGACAAAGCAGGAAAGAATGTCCAATGGAACAAAGACAGTCTCTTCAACAAATGGTGTTGGGAAAATTGGATAGCCACATGCAGAAGAATGAAACTGGACCATTTCCTTACACCACACACAAAAATAGAATCCAAATGGTTGAAAGACCTCAATGTGAGACAGGAGTCCATCAAAATCCTAAAGGAGAACACAGGCAGCAACCTCTTTGACCTCAGCCGCAGCAACTTCTTCCTAGAAACATCACCAAAGGCAAGGGAAGCAAGGGCAAAAATGAACTATTGGGACTTCATCAAGATAAAAACTTTTGCAAAGCAAAGGAAACAGTCAACATAACAAAAAGACAACCGACAGAATGGGAGAAGATATTTGCAAATGACATATCAGATAAAGGGCTAGTATCCAAAATCTATAAAGAACTCATCAAACTCAACACCCAAAGAACAAAGAATCCAATCAAGAAATGGTCAGAAGACATGAACAGACATTTTTTCCAAAGAAGACATCCAAATGGCCAACAGACACATGAAACAGTGCTCAATATCGCTCGGCATCAGGGAAATTCAAATCAAACCCTCAATGAGATACCACCTCACACCAGTCAGAATGGCTAAAATTAACAAGTCAGGAAATGACAGATGTTGGCGGGGATGCGGAGAAAGGGGAACCCTCCTACACTGTTGGTGGGAATGCAAGCTGCTGCAGCCACTCTGGAAAACTGTATGGAGGTTCCTTAAAAAGTTGAAAAAGGAGCCACCATATGATCCAGCAATTGCACTACTGGGTATTTACCCCAAAGATACAAAAGTAGGGATCCGAAGGGGTACGTGCACCCCGATGTTTATAGCAGCAATGTCCACAATAGCCAAACTGTGGAAAGAGCCAAGATGTCCATCAACAGATGAATGGATAAAGAAGAGGTGGTATATATATACAATGGACTATTATGCAGCCATCAAAAGGAATGAGATCTTGCCATTTGCAACGACGTGGATGGAACTGGAGGGTATTATGTTGAGTGAAATAAGTCAAACAGAGAAAGACATGTATCATATGATCTCACTGATATGAGGAATTCTTAATTGTAGGAAACAAACTGAGGGTTGCTGGAGTGCGGGGTGGGGTGGGAGGGATGGGGAGACTGGGTGATAGACACTGGGGAGGGTATGTGCTCTGGTAAGCGCTGTGAATTGTGCAAGACTGTTGAATCACAGATCTGTACCTCTGAAACAAATAATGCAATATATGTTAAGAAAAAAAAGAAGAAGAAGGTAGCGGGAGGGGAAGAATGAAGCGGGGGAAATCGGAGGGGTAGACGAACGATGAGAGTCCAGGCATTCTGGACTCTGAAAAACAAACAGGGTTCTAGAGAGGAGGGTGGTGGGAGGATGGGTTAGCCTGGTGGTGGGAATTGAGGAGGGCACATTCTGCATGGAGCACTGGGTGTTATGCACAAACAATGAATCATGGAA
>NW_025410168.1:0-8825 GCF_002201575.2 Neomonachus schauinslandi
AATGCTTTAAAATCAAGTCCAAAAATTTTATAGATACCTCCTACAGAATGTTTAAAAATTATATTAAGCACTATTTACTGAGTGCTTAACTCGTCCCATGTGGTTTGTTAAGATGTATGCACTAACACACGCATTTTCCCTTCAGGTCTTCCTCCCAATAATCTCATAAAAGAGACCAGGTTTCTTGTTTCAAAGATACAGAAACCGGGGTTTGAAGAGAGGAAAGAATTCTTCTAAAATCATAAGCCTGAAGGGACAGATCCCAATTCTCCATCCCTAGGGAGAATCGACTCAGGGCTCTAAGGTCCCTTGAGTCTTAAATTTTTGTATAACTGACTCAGAAAGATCTGGCTCATTCAGAATCTAAGTGAAACACGAAGGTTCATTCTTCAGTTTCCCGTCAAATTCCAAATGTCTCTGATTTTAAATGGCAACCTCCTTGCCTAGAATGGAAACCCACATCACCACAAATTAGCTAAGTGGTTCCTACACAGGCCTTATTTATAGTCTCAGCCATTTGATTTCTGAATAATGGTTTAGTTGTTATGCATAAAATACAGTCTTGGAAAAATGACAATTATGTTTTTTGAATAAACTAGATACAAAATTAACATGTAAATTTAGTATAGAAAACAGACCCTTGAATATTTATTAATAGAATGCCAGGGCGCCTGGGTGGCTCAGTTGGTTAGGCGACTGCCTTCGGCTCAGGTCATGATCCTGGAGTCCCGGGATCGAGTCCCGCATCGGGCTCCCTGCTCGGCAGGGAGTCTGCTTCTCCCTCTGACTCTCATGCTCTCTCTCTCTCATTCTCTCTCTCAAATAAATAAATAAAATCTTAAAAAAAAAAAAAAGAATGCAATGACACTTCTCACTGGATCCTAGAATAGTCTATCCTAACAAATGCTTATTAACCAATTAGTCAAAGAAAATGGTGTTAGGTGTGCTAAACTTTCACTATGGTGTACTGTTCAATTTTAAATAACGAAAACATTGCTTCACTCTTTTCCTCTTCAGGTCCTCCACCCCTACATCCATCTTTGTGCTAATTACTCCCAAATTGATACAGCCAGCCTGGACCTCTCTTGTGAACACCCACTTGAAGGGTAGCAGAATATGGCACCCCAAAACACGCCTCTTTGACACAGGATTATTTTGAGCTAATTATTTCGAGAACTGCAGATACAGGAGAAGTTCTGAAAACAAAGTAGAAGTTACTCTTTTGTAAGAGAAATTTACATTTATAAAGGATATCTCCTTTTGTAAGTGTCTCCCTCTCTATACCAGGAAGAAAAGGATGAGTAAATCACAGGAGAATCTTACCAAGTTTTCTGGCAGAGCAACTGGAAGAACTATGATTAACTCAATTAGGAAAGATAAGAAGGGCAGGTATAAGAATATCAGTAGTTCGATTTTGGACATGTTAAGTTCATAATACCCAATAGCTATCCCAAAGAGCTATCAAATAGGCAGTTTGATATGTAGGTCTGGAATTATGCAGAGAGATTTGGGCTGGAGATATAAACCTGAAGATCATTAGAATATACAAGATAGTAAAAGTCAAGAGAAAAAAATCAAGGACTGATTCCTGGAAGATGTCAATGTGTAAGTAAGAGGTAGGGGATGAAGAGAAAGAAGCAAATCAGGCTGAGATGTACAGACTAGAAAGGCAGGGAGAAAACCAGGTGAGTGAGTGATACCCTGAAAGCTAAATGAAGACAGAATTTTGGAGAAGAGAGTTCTCTATTGGGTCAAATATTGCTGGTAGGTCAAATAAAATGAGATCTAAGAAATTATGTCTAGATTTATTCAAGTGAAAATCAGTGGTAACCTTTGAAAAATCAATTCTGGAGTAGTGGGAGTGAAAATTACTAGAGAGAATTCAAAAGTGAATGGGAGGTAAATCAGGATCAGTGAGTGTACATGGTTCTTTTAAGGATTTCATAGCTAAGAGGAATGATCATAGATGATTTAATTTTCTTGTTTAGTTCAATCCTTACACAATGATGATATAATATTTCTGTAATATATTTTGTAATACAGTTTTTTAAATTATATACATGTAGCACTAAATGTTTTTTAAAAAAATGCCAGACCAAGGGGGCACCTGGGTGGCTCAATCAGTTAAACCTCTTGATTTTGGCTCAGGTCGTGATCTCAAGGTTGTGGGATCGAGCCCCGCATGGGGCTCTGCTCTCAGTGCCAAGTCCGCTTGTCCCTCTCCCCCACCACGCACTCTCTCTCTCTAATATAAATAAAATCTTAAAAAAAAAAGGCAGGCCAAGGCATTAAATAATTTACAAAATTATACAACCAAAAGACTCCTTAAAAATTTTCTAGATATATAATATATACATAATATTATATAACATGACTATAATTTTTTCTCACGCTTAGAAAGACCATAGAAAAACTATTAAGTTTCAACAGCAATATTTCATGCTTGATAAAAATCATCTAACTCCAGGATATATCCAAAATAATTAGTCATATTAAAATTCTATATGAGGGGCGCCTGGGTAGCTCAGTTGTTAAGCATCTGCCTTCAGCTCAGGTCATGATCTCAGGGTTCTGGGATGAGCCCCACATTGGGCTCCCTGCTGGTGGGAAGCCTGCTTCCCCCTCTCCTACTCCCCCTGCTTGTGTTCCCTCTCTCGCTGTCTCTCTCTCTGTCAAATAAATAAATAAAATCTTTAAAAAAAATTAAATTTAATTTAAAAAATTAAAAAAAATAAAATTCTGTAAGAGAAGTATAAGGGGTTTGGAATGCAGAAAATATTCCTATTTTGTAAAATGAATTTTCGTAAATTATATAATATGAAGTCACTGTTGAAAAATTTGGTGTGGTGCATATAGAAATATATTCTCTTTAAAAAGGAAGGTTAATAGCATGCATGCAAGGTCCCTTCAAAAGAAGATTCACTGCATTAGGAACCTCTTGGTTTATAGCACAAGGATCATCAAATCAAATGTTTATATAGAATATGGGACAAGTTGACATACGAAATCTCTTGGTAATATTCAGATCAATTTGAGGGTCCAACATTTGAACACTCAAGCTCAACGGAACCAAAACCAAAAACATAATAGCTAGCACTTTTGTTGGTAATAAGATAGAGTGCCAGTGTAGCAGGTAACTTCTTTCTGCAACTCAGCAGATATTAAAAGCATTCTAAAATTTGCATAAGACATGACACCAAACCGAACACTTTAAATATACTTCCTTAAACAATCAGTAAACTGTAGACCTAAACTCATTTTTTCAAATGCTTGCATGTTACATTGTCTTATAGGGGTGACAACTTACTTCCTTATTGACGGCTATTTAGACTATCTTCAACTTTTTGATATGAGAATGCTATATGGTGGCTCAGTCATTAAGCGTCTGCCTTCGGCTCAGGTTATGATCCCAGGGAGCTGGGATCGAGCCCTGCATTGGGCTCCCTGCTCCACAGGAAGCCTGCTTCTCCCTCTCCCATTCCCCCTGCTTGTGTTCCCTCTCTCTCTGTGTCTCTCTCTGTCAAGTAAAGAAAGAAAATCTTTAAAAAAAATTAAAAAATAAATTTAAAAAAGGGACAGCATATTTAAAATTTTTGAAACACACTGCTAAATCACCCTTCAGAAAGGATTTACCACTTTCATCTAACAACAGTGTATAGGAATGCCTTTTTCCTCCCATTTGCTAACTTTGGTTATTATTTTTTTAATAAAATATTTATCACTATGACTGTAAGAAATGGTATCTCGTTATTTGCATTTTTCTGATTCGTACCCAGGATGGACTAGCCTTACTAAAAATATAAAATTTGTTAATCATGAATGTTAGCTCCAACTAGAATTGGTTTTATAGGAAAATAAAAATTACCTACTATTTAAATATTGCCATAGGCTTACCCATCAGAATGTTCCTTTTTCCCAACAGGAAAGAGGTGGTTTTCAGTTTTTCCACTCTCTCTTTCTGAATTAGTCCAGCAGCAGCAGCAGCAGCGACAGCATACACGTTTTCTAATACTGCCGTCTCATTACTTTGGTGTCTCTTCTTTTCTTCATTAATCTTTAATGGAAATTTGATACTAAGGATAATTGTTATTACATTATTCATTAAAAAGAACTTTTTTTCATTAATTATAAATTTCTTAAAGGTTTTATTTATTTATTTATCAGAGAGAGAGCACAAGCAGGGGGAGGGAGGTACAGACAGAGGGAGAAGCAGGCTCCCCGCTGAGCAGGGAGCCTGATGCGGGACCCGATCCCAGGACCCTGGGATCAGACCTGAGCCGAAGGCAGACTCTTTTTTTTTTTTTTAAAGATTTTATTTATTTATTATACTTGTTTATATCCTTTCTCTTAGTCATTGCTTCTTTCCCATTTTATTGTTTATGGAAATGCAATTTATATTTAAGCCAATAGATAAATATAAAAACCCTAGAGATGGGGCACCTGGATGGCTCAGCGGTTAAGCGTCGGCCTTCAGCTCAGGTCATGATCCCAGGGGCCTGGGATGGAGCCCCATGTCAGGCTCCCTGCTCAGCAGAGAGTTTCCTTCTCCCTTTCTCTCTCCCTCTGCCTCACCCCTGGCTCATGGTCGTGCACACACGTGTGCTCTCTCTCAAATAAATAAATAAATAAATCTTAAAAAAAAAAACACTAGAGATTATTATATATATTTTAAAGATTTATTTATTTTAGAGAGAGAGAGAGCATGAGCAGGAAGGGCAGAGGGAGAAGGAGAGAGAAACTAAAGCACAGTCCACGCTGAGCACAGAGCCCAATGAGGGGCTCAGTCTCATGAACCTGAGATCACAACCCAAGCCAAAACTAAGAGTCGGATGCTCGACCGTGCCACCCAGATATGCCAAGATAATTGCATTTTTTAAATTTTTTTTTCAAGATTTTATTTATTTATTTGACAGAGAGAGACACAGCGAGAGAGGGAACACAAGCAGGGGGAGTGGGAGAGGGAGAAGCAGGCTTCCTGCTGAGCAGGGAGCCCGATGCAGGGCTTGATCACAGGACCCTGGGTTCATGACCTGAGCCGAAGGCAGATGCTTAACGACTGAGCCACCCAGGTGCCCCGATAATTGCATTTTTTAAGGAATTTTCTTTATGGTTACCCTGGTTCATGAGGTCACATGGTGCATAGCTAAATTAGTTTCCCAGTTCATATGCCACTTGGGAGACTTACAGAGAAACTTAAGGAAAACCAATCATAAGAATGTTTTCCTGCACTCCTATCATTTAGATAGCAGAAATAATCTATTTCCGAACACAATTACGTATTTAGACAACCCCATGTTATACACGAACTTTTTTCCTAAGTGGAAAATCAAAATGACTCAGATAATTGATAAAGAGAAAAAACAAAAGAGCAGCAGCAAAGTGAACCTCTACCTCTTTTTGAAGTTGAACTTTCTTTTTTTCCTCATCCAGGATGTCTATCTGTAACATGCCTATCTCATTCTTAAACTTTTGAACATCTTGCTGTAATTCTTCTTTTAGACATACTTCTGATGTTCTGTAACTACATGGTGCAGAAGAACTCACATTTTCTAATTCAGGTTCCATACTTCTATAGTTATTAGTACTGTTATTAACTGCACAGAATGGCTTCTGGAACAAGACTTTTGTTTTCTTGTAAATGTTTGTAACGGCAGAACTATGGTACCTTTTTATTTGAGCCATTTGTCTCATCTCATTGGAGCGGGAAAAACTTTTGTCAAAATGGCTTTCTGAATCACTAGACTGAGGTATACGTCCAATGTCTAATTTAGAATTAGTGCTATTTTGGTTCATACTTTTTGCCATTTGCACGTCAAACTCTTGGTCTTCTTTCACTTCAAACGTAGCGAGTGGGTTCCTTACTTTTTTAGTTTCTGTATCACTTTTAAAACTCTTATTTTTGTAAAAAGCATGCTCAGTGTCTGGTTTGTTATCATTTTCACAGTCTGATTTATTTTCACTTAAAGAAAAATCAGAAGATGCCTGGCAAGCATATTTGAGACGAGACTTTTTTTGTTCAGGAAATGCCTGAACTACTAGAGGGACAGGCACTGCAAATATATCCTTTTTCTCACAATCAAGTCTATCATTTGTCAAGTTAGAAGGTATTTCCATTAAGTTTGCTCCTTCTTTAAAGTTACCACGTAGTGACTCTTCCTTAGGATAAGGAGCAATTTTGTGTGTTTCACAAGTTGCACCGAACTTCCGCTTTAACTCACTGGTGATGTGTTTTAGATTATTTTTCCACACTAATTTGCCTTGTTTGATCGAGATTTCCTCACGCTTTTGCACAGAAGGATGTTCTGAATATACAGATATATTATCCTTTCTATCACATTTCTTATTCATTTCTGGTTCTCGAGACTTTTTTTGCAGATGCAAAAGTGGAATGTTAATTTGCTGGGTTTGATTTTCACGTGTCTTTTCTGCCAGGATACATGTTTGTGAAATACCTTTATCCTTAAGTAATCAAGTATGGACAAAGAAAAATTAGACAATTAAAATTTAACTGTTAAATTTCTTAATCTATGTTAAGCTGCTCCCAAGTCACTATATTGTAACAAAGAAGTGACAAATAACTCGCCCTGGCTTAAGACAGAAGAAAAACATAAATCCATAAACTTAACTTTGTTAGTTTTTTTTGAATAAAACAATTCATTACATGTTACATCTACCAAAAAATGAATTAGATTATTTTTAATGTTACAAACTTAAAGGCATTTTATCTCACCATACCTTAAATAGTGAGCCCCTACAGTGCATTTGAGGGTTTTCTTTAAAGAGTAATAACTAGTGAATAGGCAAATTTTAAATTATTAGGAGTCAAAATCAATTAACATCAATCAGAAAGAAAATTCCTAAATCTTAATTCAAATTATGTACTATGATAGTGTTATACATCACTATAATTATCTGCTTATATACAGCTCTTATGTCCACTGAGAGTGGATAAGAAAAATGTTAATAATACTTACTGATTTCCTATGCTGAAATGAAATAACTGAAAAAGTTATTGTTTATTACCCAACTACAAAGGTCCCACCCTGGAAGGTGTGATTCTACAATAGGCAATTGTGCTGATTTTATGACCCCACACTCGGAAGTCAACTACACAGAGATCACAAGGCAAAATAAATCTTTAATCTTGGCATTAGTGACTGGCAATACAGAACTGCACATTTTGAACCATTGAGAATAATTACTCCTTCTACATGAATCTAAGTCACTAGTCATCATTATTATACTGCTCATAATTTCAACTGCTTAAACATATGATTCAATATTTGATGTTACCTTCTTTATCGCATAAAAAGTTACAAAAATGTGAAGAAGCAAACAATATTCAGGAATTTCTTTTATCTCAATTCCAAGGATGAAGTTTAGCTATAAGTTACATAAATTCAAACAATATTTTAAGTTTTGTAACTTGTAAAATTTTATAAAAACTAAATATTAAATTATAATCTATCGACTTCAATATGTCCATTCAAAAGATCATTTCATTTGAACTATGTTACATTATTAAAGCAGGAAAAACAATATAAAATCGGAAATTTAAATTTAACTTTTTACATACCTTTAGGTGGTTATTTTCACTTTCATCAAGTCTATTTTGCTCTTCCTCTGATGTCATTTCTAATTCATTCTGCTGGCAAATCTATATATTTAGTTAAAATGGACTACTTAGAATGGTTAGATAAAAGCTATAACCTTCTTAAAAATAGAAAATAACATTTTATCTACTGAGAGTTTAAACTTAATCTTTAGCTGAATATTTACTTTAAGAAATACTTTTTTTTTTTTTTAAGAAATACTTTTAATTATAGAAAACTTCAACAAACCATTTGGGAAATACTAAATGTCACCAGGTTAAAGACATACAAACATCTCAAAGATTCATTCACAGGTTCATCCACCTAACATCAATGAACAAAACAATCAGAAAGAAAATTTTATAATGCAGCAGAAACATATAAAATCACAACAGACTGTTCTTTACCTTGTAACAGCACCTCTTAACACCCAAAGCTTCAACTACAACATTATTCATGGTTTCCAAAATTATTAGTATTTTTTATGCCTTTATTAGTGTACAACCTTCCTATGGGTGTATGTCCCTGATGAGTGTAAACACGCCTGAAATGTTTTCCTCTACTACTTGATAAATTTCTTCACATCTTTTAGGACACAGACTGCTATGTAAAGTCATCCTTGATTATGGCTCTTCTTCCCCAGATGAATAGGTGTCTCTTCCTTCGTACTTTACCGATTTTTCTAGTGTATCTTCACCACCTGAACTGTAAATTACTTCTTTGTATATCTCTTTCTTTTGCTCCTGGACTGTATGGGACAATCTCTCTCACTCTCTCTCTTTTTTTGGAGAGGGGGGAGGAGCAGATAGAGTGAGAGGGAATCTTGACCGGGCTCCAAGCCCAGCACTGAGCCCCACACGGGGCTCGATCTCACAACTCTGAGGTCATGGCCGGAGCCGAAATCAAGAGTTGGACACTCAGCCGACTGAGCCAACCAGGTGCCCCTGTATGGGGCAATCCCTTAAGTCATTTCTGTGCCTACACTCTTTATTTTACTCAGTAATTATTTACAGAGTTTCCCGTAAGTGCTAGGCACCCGGGTTTAAAGAAGCATGTAGATAAAAGGTGTCAGCAATGGTTTTTCTGGAGATAATGCCTGAACTGAAACTGAAAACAGTGAGGTCAGCCAGATTTAAAGGGGTCAGAGGGAGGCAAACGGGGAGAGTATGCAAGGCTGTAGTAAGACAAGGGAGAGAAGCACACAACAGGGTAAATATTTGTCTAAAAGGGAGA
>NW_025410169.1:0-8824 GCF_002201575.2 Neomonachus schauinslandi
AATGCTTTAAAATCAAGTCCAAAAATTTTATAGATACCTCCTACAGAGTGTTTAAAAATTATATTAAGCACTATTTACTGAGTGCTTAACTCGTCCCATGTGGTTTGTTAAGATGTATGCACTAACACACGCATTTTCCCTTCAGGTCTTCCTCCCAATAATCTCATAAAAGAGACCAGGTTTCTTGTTTCAAAGATACAGAAACCGGGGTTTGAAGAGAGGAAAGAATTCTTCTAAAATCATAAGCCTGAAGGGACAGATCCCAATTCTCCATCCCTAGGGAGAATCGACTCAGGGCTCTAAGGTCCCTTGAGTCTTAAATTTTTGTATAACTGACTCAGAAAGATCTGGCTCATTCAGAATCTAAGTGAAACACGAAGGTTCATTCTTCAGTTTCCCGTCAAATTCCAAATGTCTCTGATTTTAAATGGCAACCTCCTTGCCTAGAATGGAAACCCACATCACCACAAATTAGCTAAGTGGTTCCTACACAGGCCTTATTTATAGTCTCAGCCATTTGATTTCTGAATAATGGTTTAGTTGTTATGCATAAAATACAGTCTTGGAAAAATGACAATTATGTTTTTTGAATAAACTAGATACAAAATTAACATGTAAATTTAGTATAGAAAACAGACCCTTGAATATTTATTAATAGAATGCCAGGGCGCCTGGGTGGCTCAGTTGGTTAGGCGACTGCCTTCGGCTCAGGTCATGATCCTGGAGTCCCGGGATCGAGTCCCGCATCGGGCTCCCTGCTCGGCAGGGAGTCTGCTTCTCCCTCTGACTCTCATGCTCTCTCTCTCTCATTCTCTCTCTCAAATAAATAAATAAAATCTTAAAAAAAAAAAAAAGAATGCAATGACACTTCTCACTGGATCCTAGAATAGTCTATCCTAACAAATGCTTATTAACCAATTAGTCAAAGAAAATGGTGTTAGGTGTGCTAAACTTTCACTATGGTGTACTGTTCAATTTTAAATAAGGAAAACATTGCTTCACTCTTTTCCTCTTCAGGTCCTCCACCCCTACATCCATCTTTGTGCTAATTACTCCCAAATTGATACAGCCAGCCTGGACCTCTCTTGTGAACACCCACTTGAAGGGTAGCAGAATATGGCACCCCAAAACACGCCTCTTTGACACAGGATTATTTTGAGCTAATTATTTCGAGAACTGCAGATACAGGAGAAGTTCTGAAAACAAAGTAGAAGTTACTCTTTTGTAAGAGAAATTTACATTTATAAAGGATATCTCCTTTTGTAAGTGTCTCCCTCTCTATACCAGGAAGAAAAGGATGAGTAAATCACAGGAGAATCTTACCAAGTTTTCTGGCAGAGCAACTGGAAGAACTATGATTAACTCAATTAGGAAAGACAAGAAGGGCAGGTATAAGAATATCAGTAGTTCGATTTTGGACATGTTAAGTTCATAATACCCAATAGCTATCCCAAAGAGCTATCAAATAGGCAGTTTGATATGTAGGTCTGGAATTATGCAGAGAGATTTGGGCTGGAGATATAAACCTGAAGATCATTAGAATATACAAGATAGTAAAAGTCAAGAGAAAAAAATCAAGGACTGATTCCTGGAAGATGTCAATGTGTAAGTAAGAGGTAGGGGATGAAGAGAAAGAAGCAAATCAGGCTGAGATGTACAGACTAGAAAGGCAGGGAGAAAACCAGGTGAGTGAGTGATACCCTGAAAGCTAAATGAAGACAGAATTTTGGAGAAGAGAGTTCTCTATTGGGTCAAATATTGCTGGTAGGTCAAATAAAATGAGATCTAAGAAATTATGTCTAGATTTATTCAAGTGAAAATCAGTGGTAACCTTTGAAAAATCAATTCTGGAGTAGTGGGAGTGAAAATTACTAGAGAGAATTCAAAAGTGAATGGGAGGTAAATCAGGATCAGTGAGTGTACATGGTTCTTTTAAGGATTTCATAGCTAAGAGGAATGATCATAGATGATTTAATTTTCTTGTTTAGTTCAATCCTTACACAATGATGATATAATATTTCTGTAATATATTTTGTAATACAGTTTTTTAAATTATATACATGTAGCACTAAATGTTTTTTAAAAAAATGCCAGACCAAGGGGGCACCTGGGTGGCTCAATCAGTTAAACCTCTTGATTTTGGCTCAGGTCGTGATCTCAAGGTTGTGGGATCGAGCCCCACATGGTGCTCTGCTCTCAGTGCCAAGTCCGCTTGTCCCTCTCCCCCACCACGCACTCTCTCTCTCTAATATAAATAAAATCTTAAAAAAAAAAGGCAGACCAAGGCATTAAATAATTCACAAAATTATACAACCAAAAGACTCCTTAAAAATTTTCTAGATATATAATATATACATAATATTATATAACATGACTATAATTTTTTCTCACGCTTAGAAAGACCATAGAAAAACTATTAAGTTTCAACAGCAATATTTCATGCTTGATAAAAATCATCTAACTCCAGGATATATCCAAAATAATTAGTCATATTAAAATTCTATATGAGGGGCGCCTGGGTAGCTCAGTTGTTAAGCATCTGCCTTCAGCTCAGGTCATGATCTCAGGGTTCTGGGATGAGCCCCACATTGGGCTCCCTGCTGGTGGGAAGCCTGCTTCCCCCTCTCCTACTCCCCCTGCTTGTGTTCCCTCTCTCGCTGTCTCTCTCTCTGTCAAATAAATAAATAAAATCTTTAAAAAAAATTAAATTTAATTTAAAAAATTAAAAAAAATAAAATTCTGTAAGAGAAGTATAAGGGGTTTGGAATGCAGAAAATATTCCTATTTTGTAAAATGAATTTTCGTAAATTATATAATATGAAGTCACTGTTGAAAAATTTGGTGTGGTGCATATAGAAATATATTCTCTTTAAAAAGGAAGGTTAATAGCATGCATGCAAGGTCCCTTCAAAAGAAGATTCACTGCATTAGGAACCTCTTGGTTTATAGCACAAGGATCATCAAATCAAATGTTTATATAGAATATGGGACAAGTTGACATACGAAATCTCTTGGTAATATTCAGATCAATTTGAGGGTCCAACATTTGAACACTCAAGCTCAACGGAACCAAAACCAAAAACATAATAGCTAGCACTTTTGTTGGTAATAAGATAGAGTGCCAGTGTAGCAGGTAACTTCTTTCTGCAACTCAGCAGATATTAAAAGCATTCTAAAATTTGCATAAGACATGACACCAAACCGAACACTTTAAATATACTTCCTTAAACAATCAGTAAACTGTAGACCTAAACTCATTTTTTCAAATGCTTGCATGTTACATTGTCTTATAGGGGTGACAACTTACTTCCTTATTGACGGCTATTTAGACTATCTTCAACTTTTTGATATGAGAATGCTATATGGTGGCTCAGTCATTAAGCGTCTGCCTTCGGCTCAGGTTATGATCCCAGGGAGCTGGGATCGAGCCCTGCATTGGGCTCCCTGCTCCACAGGAAGCCTGCTTCTCCCTCTCCCATTCCCCCTGCTTGTGTTCCCTCTCTCTCTGTGTCTCTCTCTGTCAAGTAAAGAAAGAAAATCTTTAAAAAAAATTAAAAAATAAATTTAAAAAAGGGACAGCATATTTAAAATTTTTGAAACACACTGCTAAATCACCCTTCAGAAAGGATTTACCACTTTCATCTAACAACAGTGTATAGGAATGCCTTTTTCCTCCCATTTGCTAACTTTGGTTATTATTTTTTTAATAAAATATTTATCACTATGACTGTAAGAAATGGTATCTCGTTATTTGCATTTTTCTGATTCGTACCCAGGATGGACTAGCCTTACTAAAAATATAAAATTTGTTAATCATGAATGTTAGCTCCAACTAGAATTGGTTTTATAGGAAAATAAAAATTACCTACTATTTAAATATTGCCATAGGCTTACCCATCAGAATGTTCCTTTTTCCCAACAGGAAAGAGGTGGTTTTCAGTTTTTCCACTCTCTCTTTCTGAATTAGTCCAGCAGCAGCAGCAGCAGCGACAGCATACACGTTTTCTAATACTGCCGTCTCATTACTTTGGTGTCTCTTCTTTTCTTCATTAATCTTTAATGGAAATTTGATACTAAGGATAATTGTTATTACATTATTCATTAAAAAGAACTTTTTTTCATTAATTATAAATTTCTTAAAGGTTTTATTTATTTATTTATCAGAGAGAGAGCACAAGCAGGGGGAGGGAGGTACAGACAGAGGGAGAAGCAGGCTCCCCGCTGAGCAGGGAGCCTGATGCGGGACCCGATCCCAGGACCCTGGGATCAGACCTGAGCCGAAGGCAGACTCTTTTTTTTTTTTTTAAAGATTTTATTTATTTATTATACTTGTTTATATCCTTTCTCTTAGTCATTGCTTCTTTCCCATTTTATTGTTTATGGAAATGCAATTTATATTTAAGCCAATAGATAAATATAAAAACCCTAGAGATGGGGCACCTGGATGGCTCAGCGGTTAAGCGTCGGCCTTCAGCTCAGGTCATGATCCCAGGGGCCTGGGATGGAGCCCCATGTCAGGCTCCCTGCTCAGCAGAGAGTTTCCTTCTCCCTTTCTCTCTCCCTCTGCCTCACCCCTGGCTCATGGTCGTGCACACACGTGTGCTCTCTCTCAAATAAATAAATAAATAAATCTTAAAAAAAAAAACACTAGAGATTATTATATATATTTTAAAGATTTATTTATTTTAGAGAGAGAGAGAGCATGAGCAGGAAGGGCAGAGGGAGAAGGAGAGAGAAACTAAAGCACAGTCCACGCTGAGCACAGAGCCCAATGAGGGGCTCAGTCTCATGAACCTGAGATCACAACCCAAGCCAAAACTAAGAGTCGGATGCTCGACCGTGCCACCCAGATATGCCAAGATAATTGCATTTTTTAAATTTTTTTTTCAAGATTTTATTTATTTATTTGACAGAGAGAGACACAGCGAGAGAGGGAACACAAGCAGGGGGAGTGGGAGAGGGAGAAGCAGGCTTCCCGCTGAGCAGGGAGCCCGATGCAGGGCTTGATCACAGGACCCTGGGTTCATGACCTGAGCCGAAGGCAGATGCTTAACGACTGAGCCACCCAGGTGCCCCGATAATTGCATTTTTTAAGGAATTTTCTTTATGGTTACCCTGGTTCATGAGGTCACATGGTGCATAGCTAAATTAGTTTCCCAGTTCATATGCCACTTGGGAGACTTACAGAGAAACTTAAGGAAAACCAATCATAAGAATGTTTTCCTGCACTCCTATTATTTAGATAGCAGAAATAATCTATTTCCGAACACAATTACGTATTTAGACAACCCCATTTTATATACGAACTTTATTCCTAACTGGAAAATCAAAATGACTCAGATAATTGATAAAGAGAAAAAACAAAAGAGCAGCAGCAAAGTGAACCTCTACCTCTTTTTGAAGTTGAACTTTCTTTTTTTCCTCATCCAGGATGTCTATCTGTAACATGCCTATCTCATTCTTAAACTTTTGAACATCTTGCTGTAATTCTTCTTTTAGACATACTTCTGATGTTCTGTAACTACATGGTGGAGAAGAACTCACATTTTCTAATTCAGGTTCCATACTTCTATAGTTATTAGTACTGTTATTAACTGCACAGAATGGCTTCTGGAACAAGACTTTTGTTTTCTTGTAAATGTTTGTAACGGCAGAACTATGGTACCTTTTTATTTGAGCCATTTGTCTCATCTCATTGGAGCGGGAAAAACTTTTGTCAAAATGGCTTTCTGAATCACTAGACTGAGGTATACGTCCAATGTCTAATTTAGAATTAGTGCTATTTTGGTTCATACTTTTTGCCATTTGCACGTCAAACTCTTGGTCTTCTTTCACTTCAAACGTAGCGAGTGGGTTCCTTACTTTTTTAGTTTCTGTATCACTTTTAAAACTCTTATTTTTGTTAAAAGCATGCTCAGTGTCTGGTTTGTTATCATTTTCACAGTCTGATTTATTTTCACTTAAAGAAAAATCAGAAGATGCCTGGCAAGCATATTTGAGACGAGACTTTTTTTGTTCAGGAAATGCCTGAACTACTAGAGGGACAGGCACTGCAAATATATCCTTTTTCTCACAATCAAGTCTATCATTTGTCAAGTTAGAAGGTATTTCCATTAAGTTTGCTCCTTCTTTAAAGTTACCACGTAGTGACTCTTCCTTAGGATAAGGAGCAATTTTGTGTTTTTCACAAGTTTCACCAAACATCCGCTTTAACTCACTGGTGATGTGCTTTAGATTATTTTTCCACACTAATTTGCCTTGTTTGATTGAGATTTCCTCACGCTTTTGCACAGAAGGATGTTCTGAATATACAGATATAATATCCTTTCTATCACATTTCTTATTCATTTCTGGTTCTCGAGACTTTTTTTGCAGATGCAAAAGTGGAACGTTAATTTGCTGGGTTTGATTTTCACGTGTCTTTTCTGCCAGGATACATGTTTGTGAAATACCTTTATCCTTAAGTAATCAAGTATGGACAAAGAAAAATTAGACAATTAAAATTTAACTGTTAAATTTCTTAATCTATGTTAAGCTGCTCCCAAGTCACTATATTGTAACAAAGAAGTGACAAATAACTCGCCCTGGCTTAAGACAGAAGAAAAACATAAATCCATAAACTTAACTTTGTTAGTTTTTTTTGAATAAAACAATTCATTACATGTTACATCTACCAAAAAATGAATTAGATTATTTTTAATGTTACAAACTTAAAGGCATTTTATCTCACCATACCTTAAATAGTGAGCCCCTACAGTGCATTTGAGGGTTTTCTTTAAAGAGTAATAACTAGTGAATAGGCAAATTTTAAATTATTAGGAGTCAAAATCAATTAACATCAATCAGAAAGAAAATTCCTAAATCTTAATTCAAATTATGTACTATGATAGTGTTATACATCACTATAATTATCTGCTTATATACAGCTCTTATGTCCACTGAGAGTGGATAAGAAAAATGTTAATAATACTTACTGATTTCCTATGCTGAAATGAAATAACTGAAAAAGTTATTGTTTATTACCCAACTACAAAGGTCCCACCCTGGAAGGTGTGATTCTACAATAGGCAATTGTGCTGATTTTATGACCCCACACTCGGAAGTCAACTACACAGAGATCACAAGGCAAAATAAATCTTTAATCTTGGCATTAGTGACTGGCAATACAGAACTGCACATTTTGAACCATTGAGAATAATTACTCCTTCTACATGAATCTAAGTCACTAGTCATCATTATTATACTGCTCATAATTTCAACTGCTTAAACATATGATTCAATATTTGATGTTACCTTCTTTATCGCATAAAAAGTTACAAAAATGTGAAGAAGCAAACAATATTCAGGAATTTCTTTTATCTCAATTCCAAGGATGAAGTTTAGCTATAAGTTACATAAATTCAAACAATATTTTAAGTTTTGTAACTTGTAAAATTTTATAAAAACTAAATATTAAATTATAATCTATCGACTTCAATATGTCCATTCAAAAGATCATTTCATTTGAACTATGTTACATTATTAAAGCAGGAAAAACAATATAAAATCGGAAATTTAAATTTAACTTTTTACATACCTTTAGGTGGTTATTTTCACTTTCATCAAGTCTATTTTGCTCTTCCTCTGATGTCATTTCTAATTCATTCTGCTGGCAAATCTATATATTTAGTTAAAATGGACTACTTAGAATGGTTAGATAAAAGCTATAACCTTCTTAAAAATAGAAAATAACATTTTATCTACTGAGAGTTTAAACTTAATCTTTAGCTGAATATTTACTTTAAGAAATACTTTTTTTTTTTTTTAAGAAATACTTTTAATTATAGAAAACTTCAACAAACCATTTGGGAAATACTAAATGTCACCAGGTTAAAGACATACAAACATCTCAAAGATTCATTCACAGGTTCATCCACCTAACATCAATGAACAAAACAATCAGAAAGAAAATTTTATAATGCAGCAGAAACATATAAAATCACAACAGACTGTTCTTTACCTTGTAACAGCACCTCTTAACACCCAAAGCTTCAACTACAACATTATTCATGGTTTCCAAAATTATTAGTATTTTTTATGCCTTTATTAGTGTACAACCTTCCTATGGGTGTATGTCCCTGATGAGTGTAAACACGCCTGAAATGTTTTCCTCTACTACTTGATAAATTTCTTCACATCTTTTAGGACACAGACTGCTATGTAAAGTCATCCTTGATTATGGCTCTTCTTCCCCAGATGAATAGGTGTCTCTTCCTTCGTACTTTACCGATTTTTCTAGTGTATCTTCACCACCTGAACTGTAAATTACTTCTTTGTATATCTCTTTCTTTTGCTCCTGGACTGTATGGGACAATCTCTCTCACTCTCTCTCTTTTTTTGGAGAGGGGGAGGAGCAGATAGAGTGAGAGGGAATCTTGACCGGGCTCCAAGCCCAGCACTGAGCCCCACACGGGGCTCGATCTCACAACTCTGAGGTCATGACCGGAGCCGAAATCAAGAGTTGGACACTCAGCCGACTGAGCCAACCAGGTGCCCCTGTATGGGGCAATCCCTTAAGTCATTTCTGTGCCTACACTCTTTATTTTACTCAGTAATTATTTACAGAGTTTCCCGTAAGTGCTAGGCACCCGGGTTTAAAGAAGCATGTAGATAAAAGGTGTCAGCAATGGTTTTTCTGGAGATAATGCCTGAACTGAAACTGAAAACAGTGAGGTCAGCCAGATTTAAAGGGGTCAGAGGGAGGCAAACGGGGAGAGTATGCAAGGCTGTAGTAAGACAAGGGAGAGAAGCACACAACAGGGTAAATATTTGTCTAAAAGGGAGA